>NC_080176.1:55021261-55321261 GCF_950295315.1 Erinaceus europaeus
TCCCAGGTGGTTTCAGTGATGCTCTTCTTACAACTATGTATTAGATTCAATATTCTAAGCCAAATGTAAACAAATTTTATTTTTTGTACAATGATACAGTAAATATTTTAAGCTGTTAGAATTCAACTCTGCTGTCTTAAGCACAAAGGCAATTATGGATAACACATAGTCCAACAAGTATAGATGTAATGCAGTCGATTTTTTACAATGAAATTTTAGCTGTATGCAGTTTTTTTAGAATTAAAATAAAACTATATAGATACATATTATAAATATAGAGAGAATTTGAGATAGAAAGGGAGATAAAAAGGGACAGGAAAAGACGCACCTGAAGCACTGCTTCACCACTTGTGAACATATTCCCCTGGGACCAGGGGTTTGAACTAGGATCCTTGAGCACTGTGATGTGTTTGCCTAACAGGGTCCATCATCTACCCCCCACACCTCCACCAAACCTATTTTAAACTGTAAACTCTACCCTTAACTTAGGGGTCAAACAGTACATCATGGGTCAGATGTAGCCTGTGTTCTGAGTTTGCCAATGCCTGATCTAGACAATATGTTTTAAATACTTGTGATCTCATCCCATCCAGTTTTAAACTTGGTAAACTAGCATGGGAAGTAAAATTTGTCAAGGTCTATAGCTAGAACTGGACACCTTGTCTATTACTATGAAATAGACATCTTCCCTACCTACTCGTTTGGAAATTAACAAATACATAGGGCAGACTGTGGTCTACCAGAAAGAAAACCTTTTAATTTACAGTCTCTACCTTGTGTCTTCCACCCTAAAGCTGGGATGCCCTCAATCTTATTTCAGAGCTAGAGAAAGAAAGAGATAGAATGGAGGGAGGGAGGGAGGGAGGGAGAGAGAGAGAGAGAGAGAGAGAGAGAGAGAGAGTGAAGGGAGTGAGGACATGCACATAGGGCACATCTTACTCAGTCACTTTAGGTTAATTTGTAGTTTAATTGCTCATGCTAAGTTTACAATTTATTTTGCTACCCATTTTTGGAGAAAAACTGATTGTATATCTTTTTTCTCAGCAGATAGTAATATCTCAGTCTGAAATAATTAGAAAATTCAAGACTTAGACACTCAATGTTAGAGCTCGGTTTTGCTTTTCTACCTGACAATAAACTTGGAATCAAAAGCAAGTCTATTTTAGGAAAACACTTCTCCAACTTTTTGGTGATTTATTTCCATCAGCTCAAAGCAAATTATATGTTGCCTAGGGCTCTGAAATCTTGTCTTAACTGCCCCATAGCAAGTGTGAACTTCCTTTGAAGTCTCCTGTTTTTATCTTACAAATTCATACATATCTCACATTTTATTACAAAATCCTTTGGTGTTTGTTGTATGTAGTATAAAGATACTTAAATTGCATTACAGTTCATTTTATTTTATACTAACAATAGAGAGCCCCAGAAAACCAGCCTTTGTTTACTCTAGAAATTCACATATTCTCCCTGACGTATTTCTGTCTGTATACCAACTGAGAGATTTAATTTTAGGAGAGATTCTACAATAAGAACAAAAAAGAAAACACAACATAGAACTTGGGCTGAGTCTGGTGTATTGCATCAAAGTAAAGGACTCTGGGGTGTATGAGGAGGTGGGCTTTTCACCCTGGTGCCTGATAGTGGAGGAGCCCAAGCTGAGAGTGAGAGTGTTTTTCCAGAAAACTGAAACATTTTACACACATACTAAAAACTGAATTAACTGCAAACCATTAATCCCCCAATAAAAAGATATATTTTTTAAATATATCTGTACAAGTACAGTGACTATACATTTCTAACTACAAAGCCTGGCTTCTCATATCTATCTGCACATCGATATAAATAGCTTCAACTTCCAAAATTGTGGTACATTTATCTTATTATAGCTCTACCAAATGAGAAGCTCCAGGGGCGCAATCGGTTAGCATGTGCTACTTATACAACTCTACCAAATGAGTGACTCACTAACCATTCCTTTTACACAGTTGCTTTTGCTTTTTCCTATTTTTGTCTCTTCACTTTTATTCATGCAATTTCCTCTTCCTGAATTTTGAAATACTCACTGTATATCCACAAGACAAAGAATCTTCTCATTATGACTTTTCTTTTTCAGAATTACTGTCTTCAAGTTTACACTGTGATCACTAAGTTTCACGCTCTACTCTCTCTTTTTGAACTTGTTGTACCATATTCTGATAGGTTCAGCAGCTGTCAAGTAGTTGAAACTTCTTCTCTAGACATGTTCTTATGGCCACGGGTACAGAGAGAGAGCATAATCAAGCTATGCTTGGTGACTCCACTGCTTAACCTTATTCCTATGCATATTTTATCTCTGCATGGATACTATACAACAAGTGCATTACTATACAACAAGTCCATTCCTACAATCTCTACCCTCAGAAATAGAAAACTGATACTTTGAAATAGACCTCAGTATTAGTATTTATAAAATAGAAATTGGTAAAAAAAAAAAAAAAAAAAAGGTGCAAATCAAGGTTCTATGGCTCTCTCTTTCTTCTTGTTCATGGAAACATTGTTTTTAAACATTCATCAACACATCACAGAGTTAGCTCTACTTCCACAAAACTGCAAGATAGAATCAAAAAGCAACTTAATGTATTGCCTAAAGAAAGCTGACAAATATAGGTTTTCTCAAATATACACATGCATGCATATACATATGTGTATATATATGAAAATAACTCATATATTGGCATAGAAACATAAAAGTATTGAGAAATAAGTGGAATTAGATAAAAAGAAGAAACAAGAAAATGGAAGAGAAAAAAGTCAGATAGCATTAAATTATAGAATAATAAAACTATAGAGAACTGAAAGGAACTTTTCATTTCATACTTCAGTTTAACAGCTGAGGAAATTAGTTGCTCAACAGTTAAGTGCCAAAGGAAATTTCTAATTTTTTTAATTTATTTATTTAAAAAAGGAGATATTAACAAAACTGTAAGATAGGAGGGGTACAACTCCACACAATTCCCACCACCAGATCTCCATATCCCATCCCCTCCCCTGATAGCTTTCCCATTCTCTATTCCTCTGGGAGGATGGACCCAAGGTCATTGTGGGTTGCAGAAGGTGGAAGGTCTGGCTTCTGTAGTTGCTTCCCCGCTGAATATGGACTTTGACTGGTCGATCCATACTCCCAGTCTGCCTCTCTCTTTCCCTAGTAGGGTGGGGCTCTGGAGAAGCAGAGCTCCAGGACACATTGGTGGGGTTGTCTGTCTAGGGAGGTCTGGTCGGCATCATGCTAACATCTGGAACCTGGTGGCTGAAAAGAGTTAACATACAAAGCCAAACAAATTGTTGAACAGTTATGGACCTAACAGCTGGAATAGAGCAGATGAAGTGTTGTGGGGTACTCACTGTAGGCTATTGTGTACTTTTGCTTTCAGGAATATATTTTGCCCTAGTTTATGGATACGTGTGTAAATATGCTCTGTCTAATGGGACCTGGTCTTTATCTAGGTTTTGGGACTTTGTTAGGAAGTGAACCGCCTGGAATGGAATTAGAGAATACTAAGAAAGGAAAGGTTTCACCCGGGTAATGAAGCTGAAGGTTGCCATTCCACACCTGAAGTCTCTGGACACAGTCTGAAGTGAAGCATGCTGAGGTGGCAAGCATTGCATTGATTAGGTTGGGATTGGCAGATGCAATATTATTTGGTATGAAATGAGAGAAGCCTGCAAGAAAGTGTGCCCCACCCTAAAGTTCCAGGACTGGGGGAAATATAGGCTCTATAGTGGAAATGTGAGGTTCCTGCTGTCTTAGGGTTCAAGAAGACAATAGACAGTTATTGTTATCATGACATTATCTGGTAATTGGGTTAACTTTGAAAGGTCCCTCTGTTAGGATTTGCTGTATAATACCCAACATATTGTACATAGCTGTGCCATGGGTTGCCTCTGTTCTCCCTAGTCTAGGCTTTTGAGAGAGTCAACATATCAAAGACTCAGCCTATGTATTAAAAAGACTCAGTCTGTGCTTTAAAAAGTTTGAGACATGCAATCAATTTTTCCTCTCTCATATTAATTAGTGATCTATATGACTACAAATTAATAGGAGTGTACATAAACACCATTCCCACCACCAAAAGACTGTCCCATACCAGCCTCCCCCTTGATCCCCTGCTGCCCCAAGAAGCCAAATATCCACCCTTACCCTCACCCAGGGTTTTTACTTTGGTGCCCTACTCCAAATTTAGTCAAATCCTACTTTTAGTTTCCCTTTCTGTTCTTCTTTCTCAACTTCTGTTGATGAGTGGGATCATGTGATACTCATCTTTATCTTTCTGACTTAGCTCACTTAATATAATTCCTTCTACCTCCATCCAAGATGGGTCAGAGAAGGTGGGTTCATTGTTCTTAATAAATGGGTCATATTCCATTGTGTATATATACCACAGCTTTCTCAGCCACTGCTGGTGGAAATGTAAGTTGGTCCAGCCTCTGTGAAGAGCAGTCTGGAGAACTCTCACAAGGCTAGACATGGACCTTCCATATGACCCAGTAATTCCTCTCCTGGAGATATACCCCAAGGACTCCATAATCCCCGACCAAAAAAATATGTGTACACTTATGTTCATAGCAGCACAATTCATAATAGCTAAAACCTGGAAGCAACCCAGGTGCCCAACAACAGAAAATTTCTAATTTTTAAAAATACTTGTATTGCTTCTTGTATACCATACAGTTCATTCAGAAAGTCAGGTAAATACACTTTTTATTTATTTACTTACCTTCACTTATGTTTTTCTACCTAAATTATCTTTGAAGAAAACATAAGGCAAACTCAGAATTAATATTTGGTAAAATGACATGTATATTTTACCTATGAACTAATTAATGACTATTTTTTAAAACTCTTATCTTTTATATTTTCCATATTGTCTGATTTTCTTCACTATGCCTCAGTTTTCTCCTCCCAGAATGACACTTTATATTTCAATGGAAATATAGACTCTACTAATAACGAACTTTACTGAGCACCTGTTATGTGCTAAGTTGAACACCTTGGTGAATACGCATCGTTATACAAATTGCACATTTAAATGTAACTTTTCTAGGGTGATGGAGATAAGTTCTATCAGTTCTGGGTTTGAAAACTAGTTTCTCACATCCACATTTTTGTTTTTTTATCTTCAGACCACTGGCATGCTCTTTTATCTCTTAGATATTTATCGATATTAGAAAACAATGAACATTTTTCCCTGGTTGTATGAAATTTTCAGATCATATTTATGCCTATGGGCACTTTAGCTCATATCCAAATATAATTAAAATGTCAATCATTTTCAAGGTCATTTCTCATTGTGGACATTTGTCATTGTCATGAACTATTTAACCAGGAATAGGTCCATAACTGAACCTTAAAGTTATCTCCCAAAAGATAGATATCCTGGACTTAAATGAGGAAAATAGAGACAGGATGAGCAAACACATAACATAATGAAATATGGAGATATTAGTACAATTGAAAAGTCACACAAGCAAACTAACTGACAACACCAAAAGTTAAATTCTACTGTTGAAACAGCAGCAAAATAAGACACTGGAGGTGATGCAAAAGGTCTGGCCAATTGGAAACAAATTAAAGGCAATAACCTTAAATATAGTGATAATAGGTCTGTGGGATACACTACTGTAGGACATCTTTAAATCAAATAACAATGTTGGACTACAGGGTAGATAATTTAATGACCAATAACCTTGCTGGTATTCTGGCTGTAGAAGATACACAATATCTCCTGGGCCTGATCTGATCAGCCCAAAGGCAAGAAGAATTTAATTTTCCCATGAACCAGATAAAGTATTAATCAGAGTAACTAGAGCTTGCTTTCTCATATTACTAAGTTCTACTTTCAGACTGGATTCCTGGCTCGGGTATTAAATATTACTCTGCAAGGGGCCCCCATAGGAAAGTGATAGAACGGTGTCAGTGTAAAAGATAACTTTAATTTCCTTCTCTAGTCATGGGGGCAAATTCTATCGAATAGTGCTAATATCCTCCTTCAGTTGATAACATTTATTAAATAACTGGCTCAAAGGTGAGATTTCAGCTTGTGATAGGAGAGAGATGAAGGCCACTTTCCTATTATGATTGTTTTTGCAGAGAGCATCTGAAAAATGCAGATCCGTAGTCAGAGTCAGTGCTCACTGTTTCCCTTCATTCAGCTTGTGGATATGTCCAGCTCAGCACATAAGGATTTAGTTTTAGTTTAAATATTTTAGTATTCCATCCAGTAAGACATTTATACTTTGAAAAACAAAATAATAGAAAGCCTTTCTTGTTAATATAGGATATAGCATGTCTGTTTTTTAAACCGCTGCCTATAAATGGTAAAGTGGGTTTATGCAAACATACATGTGTATGTGTACAGGTAGGTTTATATAATATAGTTTTTCAATGGAATTTTTAGGTTAATGGATATATATATATATATATATATATATATATATATCTTATTATAGCTCTACCAAATGAATGAATCAGTGTGTGTGTGTGTGTGTGTGTGTGTGTGTGTGTGTGTGTGTGTGTGTGTATGGATACATATATACATTTAAAGATGAATTTGCGTAGAGGTAGATAGCATAATGGTTATGCAAAGTCTCTCATACCTGAGACTCCAAAGGTCAAGATTCAATCCCCTGAACCATCCTAAATCAGAGCTTAGCAGTACTCTGGTAAAAATAATAATTAATATCTTTATTTATTTATTTATTAGAAAGAGAAAAAGAGGGAGAGAATGAGAGTATCACTCTAGAATACACATTGTCTTGGATCTAACTCAGATTCTTTCTTTCATGCTTTCTTGTTTCTTTCATTCTTTCTATTCTGTAAGGTTCTTGTCTACACTTTATCATTATTATTTTTATCAGTGTACCTCCATATTTCCTAATATGATTGTATCTAATAAATAAAGTTTTTCAATTATCTTGAGACATTAAGTATTGAAAAATAAACATTTGTCTAATGTGAATATTTCTATTTCTTTGCCATCTATCCCCAGAGACAAGGAGTATGAGAGGGTCAATTCCAAAGGTCAGAGGCTAGAAAGATAAAATCAAACATACTAGGAGAAAGTAAATGATAAGTTTATTAATTTATTTACCCATCCAGGTTTATTCAGCAGTTACTGTATACTTTGTCATTGTTAGGTTGTTTGTTTGTTTGTTTTGTTTTTTTAGGCCTAGGATAAAAGTAATTTTTAGTTTAGTATGATGAATCCATTTCTATATAAATCTTAATCACAGAAAATATAATCAAGAATAGTTACACATCTTAAATATATCTGTGGCCAATGAATACTACTTACTCCAGGTGTGTAAATCTTGGCAGTGCATTTCAATTCTGGGAATAATTAAAATTATAATAGAATTTTAATTTTCCTGAAAGGGATTAACACATGAAGTATAGAGATAGGCAGTGCAGGGCTGGACTGGTTGGTTTTGAGTTCATGACGTTACTCTAGCTTTCTACTTTGTCAGTCTTACAATTTTCCATTTTCAATTCTCTTCATTGTCATAATATTTCTACTAGACTTCCAGCCATTATATATGCATTCCAAACAACAAGCAAGAGAAATAGTTGTGGAGAAAGGTTGTCTTTTTTCAAAGAAGTTAAAGCCTTTATAAAAAATTTTCCTGAAAATTTTTCCATTTAAATTTCACTGTGTGTTAGTTAACTTGATCATATAATCATTTCACAATTTATAGATCAAGTGATCACACTGAACACATTAAGTTATTTTATTTCAACCCCTTTGTAGGCCCCTAAGGAGCTTACCCTCAATGTGGATCAACAATAGTAGGGGCTACCCCATTTTCTGAAGGGATTTTGGACCAAAATACTCTACTACTCAAGGAAGATGGGTTAGGCAATAGGTGCAGTCAGAATGTTCCTAGCTATGACAGCAGAATGCAAGTTCAGACCTACAGGGATAAAGAGGTTACATAGGCTCCTGCACAGAATATAGGCCCAGATCAAATTGATAGGATTTACAGTTAACAATATTTGTATACTTTTCCCTTGTTGGGGAGCTACTCTCTTCTCAGATATAGCCTTCTATCTTATTTCCAACCCTGACACCATCTCACCTGACAGTATCTTTGGCCCACCTGCATGTTAGCTGTTGGAAGCAGGCAAAAATTAGTAAAGTCATAGGCCCCTTGGAATATACCTAAAATAGACCTACTAGCTTTTTCCAGAACTGAGACCCCAAATCTCATCTGTTATATTCTTGCCTTTAGGTTCCGGATTATCAAACAATTTGTTCTTCTTCATATCTTAATGCTTTTTCAGATACCAAGTTGCAAAGGCTACCATGATGTCAACCTGACTTACCCAGGCAGATGACCTCACCAGTGTACCCTGGACCCCCACATTTCCTGAGTCTTGCCCCACTAGGGAAAGATAGGCTGAGAGTATGGATTGACATGCCAATGCCCATGTTCAGTAGAGAAGCAATTACAGAAACCAGATCTTCCTCCTTCTACATCCAATAATGGTCTTAGGTCCATACTCCCAGAAAGATAAAGAATAGGAAAACTTCCAGTGGAGGGGATGGAATATGGAACTCTGATGGTGGGAACTATGTGAAATTGTACCCCTCTTATCTTATGATCTTGTCAATATTTTTTATTTTATAAATTAAAATGTTAAGTTATTTTTTTTCCTGGAACTATACCAATAGGTTTGGGAAATTAAAAAAAAAAAAAAAAACTAGCTGGATTTATTATTAGCAAAAGCTAATGATGTGAGTTGTTTAATGTTGATGTTGTTTTTTATAATCTTTGCATTTTGTTAGCATGGATACTGTTATAAAGAAGAGGATGGAGGGTGGAGATAGATCTCACAGGGCATAGCATACATTTTGTAGTCGGTGAGGCACAGGACCTGAGGCCTTGAGACTACATGATGTACCAAGGACAACACCAGAAAAACTTCCTGAATATGGCAGTAGCATTCTCATGTCTCTCCTTCTCTTTGCTTCTCTTTGCCTCCCTCATTCTCTCTTTTACAGAAAAATAAAGAAGTGAAAAATTGGGCCTGGGAAGTCATTCAACAGTATCACACATGCATGATGCCCTAGGCTCATTCCTAGGAATGGCACTGAGAGAGAGAGAGAGAGAGGGAGAGGGAGAGAGAGAGGAGAGAGAGAGAGAGAAGAGAAAGAGAGAAAGAAAAGGACGTGGAAATTAAATAGAATACTCTGCCACCCCATAAATGAGATACTTTTCTAGATGTCAGAGTTTCTCTCTACATCAAAATACAGGCTCAAATGAAAGAGTCTACCTGCCCTTAACTTGGATGCCAGAGCTGAAGCTGTTATGCAAGAAAGATCCATCACCAAAGGTTCAGGACAGAACCTTATCCTGAAACCAGGCCTTCCAACATGTATATAGCTCAGTAACATTATATCTACATCATTTCCCCCTTTATCCTTTTTCCAGTTCTTCATACAAAATAGGACTGAGTTGTTCTTTTTCCCTGATAAGCAAAAACAATTTAGTCTTTACTAATTAGTTAATGGCTCCCCTTCTCTAGATTCATATACCATTTTTCTTATTTACTAAAGGATGATCAATTTTCTAATACATTTGAAATCTCTTTCCATTTAGTTGTCAATTTCATATTTCCTGTTAAAGATAAAATGACTACACCATGTTCTAGCATATTAAGGCTCTCTATTATCTAGTCCATCTGCTGCTATGATCCTCTGAAAAGCTATAGTTCATCCTCACTGTACATGTCCTCTCTTTTCTCTTTTGTCTCTTTGGCATGTCCTCTGTTCAGGTGTCATTGAATATTCGTTTGAAGTGCACATTAGCACACTGTGATCGCTATCAATCACTTTCATATTCACATGCATTATTTGCATTGGTGATATCTTGCACTGTATTTATGACTCATTTCTAAGATGCTCTTGCCTTGTGAACACATTAGTAGGCCCTCAAACATATCTACTGGTTAAATCTAATTTTTTTCTTCTACGTATTTCTGCTGTGAAAAAAATATTCCTTTTCTCAATATGTCTGTCTTTCAATTTCTAGCCAAAATTGTGTCTGGGCCCAAAATCCCACTCTGATATTCCATAGAGGTAGACTGTCTCTCCCATAGAGGTTGAGGCATTCGACAATTGACTGACTATTAGCATAAGGCCTGGGATGGAACTGAATTATCAGCTCCTTTTAACTGGATGATTTCCACAGGGTTTTATTTTCTGTTTGCTTGTTACTAGAAATGCCCACAGGCAGTGGCCTCAGATCAAAAGTATAAGCCTAATAGAATCTAAAAGTTCATGTTTAATTTTAAAATCACACTCCCTTTAGATTCCCAGCATTGCCAAAATTCATCTGGAAAGCAGAAAATGTCATTTTCCTTCCACCTTCAAAAGCAGCTGAACAAAATTTAAATACATCTGGTTATAACAAACAAGCTAGAAAGTGCACCACAATTGGGAGAAACTTGTGCCCAGATCCAATTTTTGTGACTGAGTTAGAAAGCCCTTGAAAAATGGGGCTCATGGTGCAATCCCAGCTGGGGCATTAACTGGGGCCTCTTTGGCAAGAAAGACTCAAGTAATAAGCATGAGTGACATTTTCCCAAAGCAGGTTAAATAACCCAATAGAAACTTAGAAGAAATTGTACTTTAAAGGTCCTCCCAGGCAGCTTGAGTCAACTGGATACCTCTTTTTTCCATGTGAATTCCCTGCATGACAAATCTCATGATATAATTTGTAGGCTGAATTAGATTTTTTTTTACAAGTGTTAACGCCACAGATTTTGGAGATAAATCAATGTGACAATAGTAATGTAAGTTTTCCTCATTTATTTAAAATTTCTCTTCTGAAATATGTTGAATACACCAAGATAAAATGGAGGCAACTTCCTCATTAGACATAGGTATCCTGATGACTAAGACTTGATAACAGTTAAAGAGATACTATACTTTTTTTTTTTTTTTCAGGGGAATTCTTCATCAAGGCTTTAATTGATCTTTTGAGTAGGATTACTACTCATGAGAAAACATCATGGATTAAATTTGCATTTTTCACCTTTCAGAAAGTGGACTTTTAGATAATCCTGACTTCAGAGTGCACAAGACAGACTAGATAAGCAAAACTTTTTGTATAAATAATGTTCACCTATATGGACACAAATGATGGTTTTTTTTTTTAAATCTTTTGAAAACTTATTTTCAACTTTTTGGGGGGATTAATGATTCACAATATAGTTCTTGACACATAGCTATAACTTCACATCTCCGCATAACATGTGTCTGTGAGAAACTCTCTCTCCAACCCAGTTCCTTTCCCACCAACATGACCCCTTTACCATATCCCCATTCCTCCAACCCCAGATCTTTGCTTTGGTGCAATATAGTCAAATTTTTACTGTATGTGTTCCTCGCCGATTTCATAGTGGGTAGTTACGCTCCACTTCCTTTTTTCCCCTCTTTTTATTTTACTTGTTGTTGGCCACCAGAGTTACTGTTGTTGTTCAGTACCTGCACAACTCCATCATCATTTCCTGTCTTTTCTTTTCCTTTTCTTCCTTCCTACCTCCCTCCCATTTCATTTTTTCCCTTACTTCCTTCATTCTTTCCTTCCTTTCTTCCTTAATTTTTCCTCCCTCCCTTTCTTTTTTTTTCTTTCTTTACCTTTTCCCTCTCTCTCTCTCTCTCTTGCTAATAGAGGATGTATGGTAGAGATAGAGAAGAAGAAAGAAAAAGAGAGGGAAAGACACTGTAACAGTGCTTTACCACTGGTTAAGTTTCCCACTTGCAGCTAGGAATCAAGCACTTACACCCAGAGCCTTGTACATTATAACATACGTGCTCGTTCTACTGGGTGCACCGCCATCTGGCCCCATCTTCATTGTAAGTGGGCACTTTCTAAAACTAAGCTTACTTTTTGTTGCAAATTATCAGTACTCAATAATTTCTCAATGAAGGTGAATTTTTTTGTTCTAATAATTGTCACATTTCTTTTTAATTCTGTTAGCTCTGTTCTTTTGGTCATGTGGTCACCTCCACGTGGTGAAGAGCTCAGTTCCTCTCCAAAAGCTTTACTAACATTAATTAGTATAGCTTCATGAATATCTAAAACACTCATTATATTCTTGGTGAGAAAATAAATGGAGCAAATTCTCAGTTGCTGGGCATGCTATTAACAGAAACTGTTTATTAAATGGCACTTTGCACTCCTCTTGAAAATTGCATTTAAAGTTTTTAGTGATTTTTTTTTTTTTGTCATTGAAATAGCAGTCTATGTATTCGGAATCCATAAAGAGAAGCAATTATTTTCAGAATAATTTTAATTACAGTTGCTGTATACTAATTCTCAGTGAATTAGCATTCCATGCCTGTATTATATGATGAACATCTCCATTGGAATTTCATAAAAGCTAAAATCCCACAGGAACAAGCTCTACTTAGACCCATGCGGTATATATTTGTAGAGTTGCTTGGAAATTTTAAGGCCCTAAAATCTTTATATTACATTAAAAACATTTATATACTAAAGTAGGCATAAGTCATAGGGAGTGAAGTTAAATCATGCAGTGTACTGAGTTTCGGAAAGATGTCCCTTTCACTTTTTATAGCATATTTTCCTTTATGATAAGCTTTGATTAACACTCCCTTAATGATTTTACATAGTGTTGAATTAAGAGGGATATTTTTCATATGAATATGTCATTTGTATTTAAAATATGTTTTATATTATTGTTATATGATTTACTCTTCTTACACTCGTAAACAGTAATTGTCTGTAACACATTTCATGTACTGTCTTTGTACAGAAGTGAAGAACCAAGAGTCAACTTCAAGAATAATAAAATATAAATTTTAATTATTTTTATTGCTACAGAGACAGAGAGAAGTTAAGAAGGAAGTTGAGAAGGAGGGACATCTTCCCCATTTGCGAAGCTTTCTCCCTGCCGCCAGGGACTTGACTAGGGTCCTTGTGCATGGTTCCATGTGCACTCTACTAGGTGTGCCACTGCCCCATCTCAAGGTTGGGGTGGGGTGAGCTAGAAGGACACAGCAGTCATGGTATAACTAATGGATACCATGATGCATATAGCTGTTTTATGGCTTAATAAATCTGTTTCCATACCTCTGATTATAGAGTATTTTTTTTAATTTACCTTTCAGTGCCCTGTCCTTCTTTCTCACATTCTCTCTTTATTCATGTTTCCTCTTCCTCTTTTGTTAATTTTCCCCTTTCAGACAAAATCTTAAAATAGTAAACAGGGGCAGGATCGGGAGGTAGCATTGGATTAAGTTCACATGGCACAAAACACAAAGACCTGCGCAAGGATACCAGTTCAAGCTCTAGGCTCCAGGACTGCTTCACAAGTGGGGTGGTGAAGCAGATTTGCAAGTGTCTTCCCCCTCTCTGTCTTCCCATCTTCTCTGGGTTTCTCTCTGTCCTATCCACCAACAATGACAGCAATAATAACAATGATAATAACTACACAAAGATAAACACCAAGGGCAATAAAAGAAAAAAACAATAGCCTTCAGGAGCAGAAAATTCCTAGTGCAGGCACCTAGCCCCAGTGATCACCCTGGAGTCAAAAAAAAAAATATATATATATATATATATATTAAAGAGAACATGGTGTTGGATAAGGTACAGTGGTTAGGGATTTGGACCTAAATGCATGAGGTACAGAGTTGAATCTTTTAACAGTTCATGTGCCAACGTGACACTCTGGTTCCCTCTCTCTTGTTCTTTCACTCTCCTATTTTCAAGTTAATAAATAAATCATTATAAAAAACATTAAAGAGAACAAAGGATGGTGAAAAGCATGCACAACACTTAAGCAAAAGCAAGAGCTATAAAGATCAGCACAATTGTTTCACATGAACAAAAATATAAAGATAACGGCACTTGCATAACAAATAAGAAGACAAATAAAATTGGGAGCAATAGTACAGTTTGGGGCATGATAGCAAAGGGATATTTTATACTGATTATAGAGTTCATCTTTTTTGAGAATTTAAAATAGGTGAAGTGAAGGGAAGAATGTCTGCATGTATTCAAATCATGAGACAAAGGGAGAAAAGATTTCAGAGTAAAGCTCCCTAGTTAAAAGTTCAGTTGGCAGTGACTCATCCTGCACTGTCACAATGAGCCTTTGTACTTACCAAGTGGCTTTTGTGCAAAGATCTCACAAGGCAAAGCACTGCAAAGAGCAGCCGTTCTCTCTTCAGATGGAGGACAGCTAAATCAGAAAGCAGAGGACAGAATAGAGTCGGGTTCTGAACACTTCATTGTTGCTCTCCTAACTTTTATTTTACAGTCAAATAATGAGGTGTATTTTACATATCAGTAAATGCATAGATTTGAAGTGCACAATTCATTGAGTTCTGAAAAATGACCCCATTCATGTAGCTCTGGCCCTATCAAGATAAAACATTGTTCTTATCCAAGAAAAATCTCTGGTTGGAAAGTTGATCTATATCATTTCACAAGAAACAATTCCTATGATTCTTTTAACTTAGATTAGTCTGTTCTAGAACTTAGTCTAAATGAAATCATACAGTATATACATTTATGTTTCTAGCTGTTCCATTTACTGTAATATGTGATCGTTTCATAGAACAGCTGTACGTTAAAATAGTGTTGGTATTATATATAAAATTCTCATATTCTCACTCCTAGTTTCCACTGTTAGTAACATATCACATGAATATAGTATATTGGTTACAGTTAAGGATCAGTATTGAAAAAACAGAATTAGTATTGAGAAATCATTATTAAGTAAGTACTTCTGTTGTCACTACGTTTATCCTTGTGGCTTAGTGCCTGTATGATTCCACCACTACAAGTATTTTTAAATTATTTTCTTTCCTCTGGATAGAGGGGTGGGGAGAGAGAGATAGAGAGAAAGAGGGAGAGAGAGAAGAAGAGAAGGAAGGGAAGGGAAGGGAAGGGAAGGGAAGGGAAGGGAAGGGAAGGGAAGGGAAGGGAAGGGAAGGGAAGGGAAGGGAAGGGAAGGGAGGGGAGGGGAAGGGAGGGGAGGGGAGGGGAGGGGAAGGGAGGGGAGGGGAAGGGAGGGGAGGGGAAGGGAGGGGAGGGGAGGGGCGGGGAGGGGAGGGGGGGAGGGGAGGGGAGGGGGGGAGGGGAGGGGAGGGGAACCACAAAATGCTTCCAACACTTAGGAAGTTTATCCCCTCAGAACTCCCATGCAGTGGCCTGAGACTTCACTGGGGGTACTTGTCATGATTCAACTTTTATTATAAGTTTGTTTTTTCTTTTTCTTAAGAGTAAGGTAGCACTATTTTTTTTCTACAATGAATTTTCTTCTTTTCTTTAAGGTTTTTTTAAAAATTTTTTCATTACCTTTATTTATTTATTTATTGGACAGAGACAGAAATAAAGAGGGAAGGGAGGAATAAAGAGACAGAGAGACACCTGCATCACTGCTTCATCACTTGTGAAGCTTTCCCCCTGCAGGTGGGGACTGGGGGCTCAAACCTGGGTCCTTGCAAACAGTAACATGTGTGCTCAACCAGGTGCGCCACCACCCATCATCCAAATTTTCTTTTTTCCTTTACTGGGGGATTCACGTTTTATAGTCAACAGTAACATACAGTAGTTTGTAACTTTTCTTAGTTTCCCACATAACAATTCAACCCCCATTAGGTCCTCCTCTGCCATCATGTTGCAGGACCTGAATCTTACACTAAATTTTCATGGACTTCATTTCATTTCTGTCTGGTCATAGGATTTTTAGAATTTTGTCATACACAAGGAAATGCACAGATCATATGCAAATGCTACAAATTTTGCTATCTGCAGAGTGCTAGAACCAACCCTTTATGAATACCAAGGGAGGAATGTATATTAATGTATACTAATTAATTAATGACATAGACAATGCATAAGCTAAGTACCCTAATAGGCATATAGGTGACTTTTAATTTAATACTGAATGCAAAAAGGACATTATAAATCTAAGGACATTATCAAGAGTCAAGTTTATGTGAGGGAACCAGTGTCTCTAACAGTTTGCTAAACATTTCTATGCCACACACTGGAAAAGAGATATTTGGAAATAACCTTTTCTTTCTTTTTTTTTTTTTTAATGATTACATATGTAACATCACTATTCTATTTATCTTTTAATTAATCACCTTAGTTCTCTCCATTTTAAAATCTCCTTTCTCTTTCCCAATGACTTTTTATTACATATGTGAAAAACTTTTCAATGTCATAATTCTTATAATAAAGTTCTTAACTGTTGTTTATATCTGAATTTCCTAAGAAATGTGTTTTTCTGTTTCTTTCTTTTTTTTTTATGTGCTCTTGACACTCATTCCACTGTAGACTTTTATTTCATAAACCTCTTAACTAAGTTCAAACTTAACTAAATTCACTAAGGTGAATTTCTGCACAATCTGAGTCTCAGTCACTCCACTTTAGAAACAAATCCTTTCCCAGAAAGGTTTATTTTCTTATTTTAATCTCAATTTCTTCTATAAAAGTTCTTATATGTTTTTTTTGTTTGTTTAGTATAATTTAATATTGATTAATAGCCATCTGTCTATTTTGTAATAATTAATTT
Source organism: Erinaceus europaeus (assembly GCF_950295315.1). Classification (NCBI taxonomy): domain Eukaryota; kingdom Metazoa; phylum Chordata; class Mammalia; order Eulipotyphla; family Erinaceidae; genus Erinaceus; species Erinaceus europaeus. The sequence continues at coordinate 55,037,859 of NC_080176.1, forward strand.
TTTTATCCAAGTGTTGAATCTCTTTTATATTGTGGTTGGAGCAAGAGGTCAGCTAGTAAATCACAGAACTTCTGTGCCTAAGGCTCCTCAGCTGCTGGCACCACTTAGGTCAGGGTGACGCTCTGTATTCTTTTTCACATATGATTGAAAATAGTTTTTTTCAAGGTGTTATTTTTAGAAAAATAGTATTGACCGAGAAGTGGGTTGTTGCTCTCTGATTTCATTTGTAGTCATGTGATTTTTAATGTGTTTCCTCTTATAAGATTTTAGACTCAAGGATGCTTTCTGTCTTGAAGTTTTTCCTAAAAGGGAATGTCATTATTCTGGGCCACAATAAATTTAACTACATTGTATGGAGTCTCCATTATATGGTTGGCTAAATTCATGGACTAAGAACCTATAGATGTGGAGCAACCCCGGCTCCCCACCTGCAGGGGAGTCGCTTCACAGGCGGTGAAGCAGGTCTGCAGGTGTCTATCTTTCTCTCCCCCTCTCTGTCTTCCCCTCCGCTCTCCATTTCTCTCTGTCCTATCCAACAACAACAACAATAATAACTACAACAATAAAACAACAAGGGCAACAAAAGGGAATAAATAAATAAAATAAAATAAAAAAAAATGTATATACATATATAGTCACGTAGTTTGTGTTCTAGTAAATTTTAATTTTGTAAAAATTGAAGAACAACAGGATAAATACTTTGTGTTTTCTTTGGAACTGCCAAATAATTTACAAATATATACAAGCAATTTAATTACAGAACTTTAGAAGACTATGTTCACCAAGACACTAAGCTACTATGTAAAGTTTAGTGTTAATGAAAAAGTACAAATATTAAATTTAATTTTACTTTCATAATTTTTATTTTCTGTGTGACTCAGAATTACAAGTCAACACTTCTATGTTAGAAATTATACTATTTTCTTCTTAAATTACATGAGACAATAACTACATGAACAAATCCTAAGTTATGGTTTGATATTAACTGACCACTGAATATGCAGTTAAACACTTACTATGTTTCTGTATGGTTTAAGCAGTAGCCACAAACTACATTTTTATGTATTCTGATTAAGTTTTCAGGTAAATATTTTAACCAGGAAATATACTAATAAGGAAAGAAAAACGGTGTCCTTGGACAATTTGGCTGCTTCTTTGTATTGAAAACTGGTAAATGTCACAACAGAGAAAAAGAAAAAAAAAAAAAAAAAGGACACTTCTCAATTTAACCCTCCCAAGGGTAAAACCCTTGAAACATTTTACTGTCCTCTATAGGGTGCAAATATACATTGGTTAGGAGGAGCTTTTTTTCTTGCATATACTTCAGAAATGAAATTTTCAAGCAAGAACCCTGAAGTTCAAACAACAGTGACAGAGGAAAGGAGGGCAGACAGAAATGCAAATTAAGTTTTCTATAAAATTAATAAATTTGTGAAGACATACATGCCCAGTAAGATTTCCCCATACCAGAAATAAGCAGTAATAAAAATGTCACTGTATGGTAAGGTGGCAGTAACCACATGAGAAGTTTTATGAAGTGTTTAAATAGGAAAGAGAGAGAGTAAATAAGAAAGAAAAGAAAAAGAGAATGGAGGGAAAATGTCGAAAATGAGTAGGTGTTTTTTTTTTTTTTATCTTTTCTTCTCACAATTTTTGGTTAATTTCACTTGAATGATAAAATGAAAAGTGCCTGCAAAATGATGGAATAATTATAAGAATATACAAGTATTTTTTTTTACAAAAGAAAAAGAAATCTGATCTTTATTTTATTTATTTTTTTTTTTATTGTTGTAGTTATTATTGTTGTTGTCGTTATTGGATAGGACAGAGAGAAATGGAGAGAGGGAGGGGAAGACAGAGAGGAGAAGAGAAAGATAGACACCTGCAGACCTGCTTCACCGCCTGTGAAGCGACTCCCCTGCAGGTGGGGAGCCGGGGTTCGAACCGGGATCCTTATGCCAGTCCTTGTGCTTTGCGAAATCTGATCTTTATAATGTACCATCCAAAGCCTTCACTCTGCATCATAGTGGGTTTTGAAAGTCATTTACATAATAGCGAACAAAAATATACTCAGCAAAGCACCAGGTTTTCTAAACACAGAGGATAATTATGTTGGAAGATAGATATCCCATTGCCATATCCATTTTGAAGATACATTTATTCTCCCCATACACAGGATAGAACAACCAAACAGATATTAACATATATTGTGTAGGTGTATGCCCTTAGAGTGACAAGGTACAGGGAGTGGGGGCTGATGGGTAGTAAGGCGGAGCAAGCGCCTGGAAGGAGAAAAATACTGCATTCTATTCCAGGCATATATGTACTACCTGAATAGCATTTTTCATTATCTCTGCACTGGGAACATTCTATTATTCCACTGGGAAGTCATAGCAGAAGAGATATAATTATCAGCAGAGTAATGGGGATGCTCTTGCTAATGGCCAGCTATTCAAATATCTCAATATAATCGTCTTGCCCAATCTCTCCCCATTGCATACTCTTGAGGAGAAACTCATCATTTTTTCCACTTACTCCAGCATAATGAATTCATTTTGCAATTTCTGTGTGAGAAATTAAGAGGAATAGCAATATAATGTGTTGACATTTGAAATTCTACACAGAAAAGTTTAGGCTGGCAATTTAGTTTAATCGCAAACTAGCAGGGAGAGGTTGCTTATTAAATTAGTTCCTGTGTACAGAATGTACATTTTCTTTGTAAACCTTTACCTTTCTGCTTTTGTTTGAATATTTCCCCTATTCTATAGGTTCCAGTTTTCTCAAGAGAAAAATAAAATAATCTAATATGAAATACTGTGTTATTTGAACTTTAAAAAAGAAAAGAACAAAAATTTGAAATTGAAGATAAGCATCAAGAGCCTTTAGGGAAAAAAATAAACAAAAATGATAAAATAATTGAGAAGTTGCCTTTTCTAAAACCACCAATGTGTATTTTCTTTTTTAAGGACACTAAGCCACTATTTTGGATACTCCGAGGAGACGTTCGTTTTCCTAGACTGAAATTTTTCTTCTGTTTATTTGCTCAAATATCAGTTTGAGTTAACTCATTTCATATTTTGTTATTTTCTTCTTATTGTTCAAATCCCAACTCATTTTCTCTAATAAAATGAGGAAGCATCTAATAAACCAGCTTTCTACTTTCTCTAGAGAATGCCAGACATCTGGGCAGGTGATAACATGAACAAGCTAATAAATAAATAAATAAATAAATAAATAAATAAATAAATAAACAAACATAAAAGAAAGGAAAGGGAAAGGAAAAAAAAAAACCTGCTCTTGGGTTCATTGGATTACAAGAAAGTTTAGCTTCCTTTCATTACATCCTAGATGCATAGCTAAGCCCTAGCATTTGTACAGTGGCAGGCAAGACTAAGTGTGAAAGTAATTTTATCATTTGATAGAAGTTAAACAAAGAAAGAGTAAAATACAAAGGTGCTACCTTAAAATTACTTTATCATGTTTCATCATCTTTGCTTCCTCTAAAATATTTTCATACCCAAATAAATATCGTCCTAACACAGCAACTCCTTTTGTCTGTGCTAGGGACCTTGCACATTTGTGACTATGTCTCCAGGACTGAGTTTTTCACATATACTTATATTCAGTGAAAGAGAGAGACAGAGACAGAGAGAGACAGAGAGAAAGATGTTGGGCCATCTCTCAGTGGTGTCCCCACATGGTTTTAGGACTTAAGTCTGGATCCCTTATGCAATAAAGAGCGTTCTCACTTGGATAATATATTTCTAGGGCGCTTTAAATTTTGAAGAAGCTACTCTTCTGGAAAAAGGTATTCAGACAAAACATCATTCCTCTATTTCTAGACCTTTCATAACAACACAGATAACAGAGCTGCTGAATCTCTATGAGTTCATCCAAGTTATGCTTAGGATGCAAGGGAATGGCAATTTGGTCTGCATTTCACTGAGGGTAGTAAGGGTTCACTTTATTTTATTCTTTTTTAATGAAGTTTATCTTCAGAAATAAAGCTAACATTCAGCAGAATTAATCTGGAGTCTGTGAAAGTCAAAGACCCTCCACAGCATCTGAATCTGCCACCATTTAATCTACTCTTAATTTTTATCTTGAGGGAGGCATCTAGTTTCCCTCCACTTGTACTTCCCTTGACTACTAATAACATACCAGCTTCCTCTGAGCTCTTTAAAATTGGTCTCAAATTTTATTTTCTCATTTCAGTAACAAATTTCATACAGTTTTGTACATTTATATTTCTTTGAATGTCATTCTCCTCTTCTCACTCTGCATATTATCATCAGTAACAAAATCCACTCCTATTACTTCAGCTGTCAAATAATTATACTGTCATAATTATTATGAGATTCATTATTGTGTTGAGAAGATGGTCTGTTGGCCTAAAATGTGGATTTTTTTTTTCTCTAAGAAAGGTTATCATACCTTCACACACAAAAAGAACCTTTCAAGAAAAAATACTACCAATTTATGTTTGGAGTGCTTTTTTTTTTTTTAATTTTTTATTTAAGAAAGGATTAGTGAACAAAAGCATAAGGTAGGAGGGGTACAACTCCACACAATTCCCAACACCCAATCCCCATAACCCACCCTCTCCCATGATAGCCTTCCCATTCTCTAGCCCTCTGGGAGCATGGACCCAGGGTCGTTGAGGGTTGCAGAAGGTAGAGGGTCTGGCTTCTGTAATTGCTTCCCCGCTGAACATGGGCGTTGACTGGTCAGTCCATACTCCCAGTCTGCCTCTCTCTTTCCCTAGTAAGGTGTGTCTCTGGGGAAGCTGAGCTCCAGGACACATTGGTGGGGTCTTCAATACAGGGAAGCCTAGCCAGCATCCTGGTGGCATCTGGAACCTGGTGATTGAAAACAGAGTTAACATACAGAGCCAAACAATTTGTTGAGCAATCATGGATCCCTAGTTTGGAATAGTGGAGAGGAAGTGTTAGGGAGGTACTCACTGCAAACTCTAGTGTAATCCTGCTTTCAGGTATATATTTTGCAGTAGTTTATGGACACGTGTGCACATACGCTCTCTCTCACAGAAACTGGTGTATGTCTAGGTTATGGGACTTTGTTAGAAAGTGAACTACCTGAGATGAGATTAGAGTGTACTATAAAAGGAAAGGTCTCACCCGAGTAATGAAGCTGAAGGGTTGTCATTCCACACGTGAAGTCTCTGGATACACTCTGAGGTGAAGCATGTTGAGATGGCAATCTTTGCTTTGGTTAGGTTGTGATCGGCGGATGCAATATTATTTGGTATGGATTGGGAGATGCATACGGGAAAGTGAGCCCTATCCAAGGGTGCCAGGACTGGGGGAAGTAGGGGCTCTATAGTGAAGATGTGAGGTTCCTGCTGTCTTAGGGTTCAAAAAGACAATCAATAGTTAATATTATCATCACATTATTTGTTAATTGGGTTAACTTTGAAAAGTCCCTTTGTTATGGTTTGCTGGACAGTACCCAGTATCTTGTATATAGCTGTGCTATTGGAAGCTTCTAATCTACTTGGTCTAGGCTTTTGAGAGAGTCCGCATATCAAATACGTAGCCTATCTATTAAAAAGATTCAGTTTGTCTTTTGAGAACCTTTGAGACATACAATTGATTTCCCCCTCTCATATTAATTAACTACTGATTTATATGTCTACATTTTGCTAGGAGTGTACATAAACACCATTCCCATCACCAAAGGACCGTGACCCATCCCTCCCGCCCACTCCCACCCCCCACTGGCCCAGGAAGCTACATGTCTACCCCTCACCACTGGGTTTTTACTTTGGTGCCCTAGCTAATAAGAACTCAGAAGGAAGCCATTAATCACACTTCTGAAGTGTTGACATAGAAATTGTTCTGTATGGAGCAAAGCACAAGGACCGGCATAAGGATCCCGGTTCGAGCCCCGGCTCCCCACCTGCAAGGGAGTCGCTTCACAGGCGGTGAAGCAGGTGTGCAGGTGTCTATCTTTCTCTCCTCCTCTTTGTCTTCCCCTCCTCTCTCCATTTCTCTCTGTCCTATCCAACAATGATAACAACAATAATAACTACAACAATAAAACAACAAGGGCAACAAAGGGAATAAATAAATTAAATAAATATTAAAGAAAGAAAGAAAGAAAGAAAGAAAGAAAGAAAGAAAGAAAGAAAGAAAGAAAGAAATTGTTCTGTAAAAATCTCTGGGTGGAGGGTGAAAGTAGATATTCAGCTTTGGGGGGGGGCAGACCTTTAGTGGTGGGAATGTTGTCAATATATACTCCTATTAACTTATAGTCTCACAAATGACTATTTAATCGATATGAGAGGGGAAGAAAGGATTGAATGTCTCAAACTTTTTGATGCATAGACCATAGCACTTAAGACTTCAAATTGGTAGTCAGATTGAATTTTAACAAGTGTGCTTAAGTTGTTAATACATTTCTAATACTGACTTGTTCTTTGAAATATTAAATCTCCTAAAACTTACACCAGGGAGAATGGAAGTAACTGGTGGTGTTATTTTAGAAGATATAGCTATATATAAATAACATTAAAGGACATAAAATATGGTGAAGTCTTGTATGATACAGCAAATCCCAACAATGGGGTTTTCAAAGTTAACCCAACCACCAAACAATTTGGTTATAGCAGTAACTATCTGTTGACTTCATAAGCCCTAAGACAACAAGAACCTTCCACACATTATTAAAAAAAAAAAGTCTCATGTTTATAGTCTGAAATGCAGATGCTCTGTTACAAAGAGTACTTGTTCATAAGTCAGCAGCTTAAATTCTAGTTACAACTCTGGACCTAGTTAACTAGCTATGTGACCTTAGGCTTCTGTCTACTTTCAGTTTGAAGCAACTATAATTACATTATTTGAACTTATTATTTTTCTGTAAACCATATTACTCATCAACATTAGACATAAATTATTCACATTAGCACTATTCTAAATGATTTAGATATATAAATCAGAGTTCTCAATGGAGCTTGGTGCCTGCAATATAAATTCACCACTCTCAGTAGCCGTTTTCCTTATTTAAGATAGGACAGAGAGAAATTAGGAAGGGAGGGAAGGTGCATAGGAAGGGAGGAAGAATAGCACTTGCAGGCCTGCTTCACCTATCATGAAGCTTCCTCCTTATGACCTTGTGCATAGTAACATCTGCATTCAGTTGTATCACTGCCCAGCCCCCTAAATGATTCATTTTAAAGAAGTATTTTTTAATTGGGAGATTAATGTTTTACAGTGTAGTTACTGACACATACAATTTAATTATACACTAGGACCCCAGAATTTTCTTCTCCCTCTTGCTCCTCTTCCTTTCCTAGAGTCCATTGCTTTGGTACAATACATCATGTTCAGTCCATGTTTTACTTTCTGCTCTTCCCCCGTCCCTGTTTGTTAAATTTCGCTTATAAGTGAGATCATTTGGTATTTGTACTTCTCATTTTAACTTATGTCGCCTAACATGATGTCCTCAAAGAGAGAGAGAAATAAACTCACACACAAAAAGAAAGAGAGAGAGACTACAGCACTGAAGCTGCCCTCACTATGTTTGTAGTATTATTTGAATCTAAATTGTGCATGTGACAGAGGGGAAGGACTAGATAGGTGAGCTATTTTTCCAAGCCTATTACTTTTTTTTTTTTTTTTTTTTTTTTTACCATTTTCCTTTCTTTTCTCTTCTTCTTCTTCCTCTTCCTCCTCCTTCTTTTCCTTTTTACAAAAATCACTATTCTGTTCTGGGTTATGGTGGGACAGGGGATTAAACCTGGGACTTTGGAGCCTCAATCATAAGTATCTTTCATAAGCATTATGCTATCTACCTATTATGGATTAACGAGCAATGAAATAGTTACATATAAAGAAAGTCAAGCATAAATGCCAAAACAATCAGCTCAATAATATCATTCATTCTTTGTTAGAAAAATTTTGCTTGTAAAACTAAATATGCATTCATGGAAATCGTAGCATTACAACCTCTCACTCTGAATTTTCATTAGAATAAATAAAGTAGTGGATAATAGGCAGATAGATGTTTAGACTGATTGAAGATTAATACGCAAAGTCTTGACATGAAAGTTTCATCTAGATGGAATAAATCGCTACTGCAACCAACTTCAATTCTTTAGTTCTTTTTGCTTTCCTCTAAGAGGCTCATCTTTTAGAGTATATGTATGGGAGATGGAAAACTCAAGGTTATTAAATAAAAATTACCATCACATCACATATAATATCACACAATGGATAAGAATTTAGAACATCACAAAACAGCATTTCATCTCCATCTTTTTTTTTTTTTTTTGCCTCTAGGAGTATTGCTGGGGCTCGGTGATTGCACTATAAATCCACTGTTCCCGGATCCCATTTTTGATGCCCTTGTTGTTATTTTTGCTATTGCTGTTGTTGCTGGATACTGGATAAGACAGAGACAAATTGAGAAAGGAGCGGTAGACAAAAAGGAGGGGGAGAGAAAGACAGACAGACACCTGCAGACCTGCTTCACTGCTTGTGAAGTGACCCCCTCTGCAGGTGGGGAGCTGGGGGGTTGAACCAGGATCATTGTTATGCCGGTATGTGTGCTTCACACCATGTGCACTTTACCCATTGGACTACTATATATATATATGTGTGTGTGTGTGTGTGTATACATATGTATATGTGTGTGTGTATACATATGTATATCATATACATATGTATATGTGTATGTGTATATATAATATATATGTATATATATATTTTTAAATAATGCCTCTGATCTTGTTCCTTTTTCTCAAGATTGCTTTGACAATAAATTCTGGGGAATTGTTGGCTCCAGATTAACTTTGTAACTTTTATTCTATTCCTTTAAAGAAGTTTGTTAGTACATTGTTGGGGAGGGCATTAAATATGTATATGACTGCTCCCCAGACTTTTAATGGATTTTATATGGCAGGCTTAACATAGATATTTCTGAAGCAAATAGATATATCAAATTGCTCAAATAGTTTTCTTTTTATATTCTTTCAATTGTTTCTGTCATCAGAGAAGCCTGTCTTTTTTCTACAGTGTTTATTTATTTTTTGATTTTATGTTTTTTTATTTCTTTATTGGGAGATTAATGTTTTTTTAAAATATTTATTTTATTTATTTATTCCCTTTTGTTGCCCTTGTTGTTCTATTGTTGTAGTTATTATTGTTGTTGTCGTTGTTGGATAGGACAGAGAGAAATGGAGAGAGGAGGGGAAGGCAGAGAGGAGGAGAGAAAGATAGACACCTGCAGACCTGCTTCACCGCCTGTGAAGCGACTCCCCTGCAGGTGGGGAGCCGGGGTTCGAACCGGGACCCTTATGCCGGTCCTTGTGCTTTGCGCCACCTGCGCAAAACCCGCTGCGCTACAGCCCGACTCCCGGGAGATTAATGTTTTACAGTCATTGGTAAATATAATAGTTTGTACACTCATAACATTTCCCAGTTTTCCACATAACAGACGGGGGGGGGGGGGTTGTCTGGCTGCAGCACATCAGGTAAAGCACACATGGCATGAAGCCTAAGTACTGGCATAAGGATCTCCATTTGAGCCCCCTTCATTTCACAAGCACTGAAGCAGGTCTGCTGGTGTCTATCTTTCTCTCCCCATCTCTGCCTTCCCCTATTCTCCCCATTTCTCTCTGTCCTATCCAACAATAATGGCATCAACAACAACAATAATAACCACAACAATGATAAAATGAGGGCAACAGAAAGGGAAAAAAAATAGCCTCCAGGAGCAGTGAATTATTGGTACAGGCACTAAGCCCCAGCAATAACCCTGGAGGCAAAAAAAAAAAAATCTGAACCAAAGAAATAGCTCACTTGGATAGTGTGCTGCTTTGCCATGTATGAGACTAGGTTCGAGCCCTGTCCCCAGTGAAGAAAGCTTCATTGTTGTCGTTTCTTACACTTTCTCTGTCTTTCTGCTTCTGTGTCTAATAAAATAAAAAATAAAGTCAACTAATTCCTTTAGGAGTAATAATTATTTTGCACTGTCACTAGAAATTTTTGCCCTCTGGGAGATGTATCACAGAGAAATATGTTTTTTTTGTTAGCAGAGAGCAGTTGGAAAATGGATTAGAAAAGGATTCTTTAGGTTTTTCTATGTATACTATCATATTATCTGCAAATAGTGAGAGCTTGGCTTATTCTTTTCCAATCTGTATTCCTTTGATTCCTTTCTCTTGCCTGATTGCTATGGCTAGAACTTCTAATACTAAGTTGAAGAGTAATGGTGATAATGGACAGTCCTGTCTAGTCCCCTATCTGATGGGGAATGATTTCAGCTTCTGTCCGTTGAGTATAATGTTGGCTGTAGGTTTGCTGTATATGGACTCCACTATCTTAAGGAATTTCCCATCTCCTAGGGATAAACCCCAAGGACTCCATAACACCCAACCAAAAAGATAGGTGTACACCCCTGTTCATAGCAGCACAATTCATAATAGCTAAAACCTAGAAGCAACCCAGGTACCCAACAATAAATGAATGGCTAAGAAAGCTGTGGTATATATATATAATGGAATACTGCACAGCTATTAAGAACAATGAACCCACCTTCTCTGACCCATCTAGGATGGAGCTAGAAGGAATTATGTTAAATGAGCTAAGTCAGAAAGACAAAAATGAGTATGGGATGATCCTACTCATAAACAGAAACTGTGAAAAAAGAACAGAAATGGAAACTCAAAGCAGGATTTGACTGAGTTTGGAGTAGGGCAATAAAGTAAAAATCTCTGGGTTGAGGGTAAGGGTAGATGTCCGGCTTCACTGGGGGGGGGGGGGGGGAGAATAGGATGGGACACAGTCTTTTGGTGGTGGGAATGGTATAATATAAAAATAAAAATTAAAAAAAAAAGAAAAGGAGAGCTAGTATCAGGTATTTTCTCATGAACGTTAATTCCGGAATAAAGGACATATGTATAAAGTTGAGTATCTGAAATATATTCTCTGAAAGAGTTGGTGTCCAATAATGCTTAGGAAACATTTTGTTCTTCAAAAGGTATTCTCTAATATGAAACCTGGTTCAGAAAATAATATCGTACCCCATTGTCAAGGAGAGATTTTACTTCCAAAATCTTTATTTGTAATCTGAATATACTGCATCTCATTACCTCTTCCAGCAATTTTATCAGTGGTATAAATAGAAATAATTTGGTTATTCCAACTCTTCCTAAAGACCTTTGAATTGAGATTATCATTTACAGTCTCTATCTCCATAAAACTAAGACTTCGTGACATTAATCTTTCCAAGTTTTATTAAAAAGAAAAATATGTTCCCCAGAGCCCTTCCATACTGGGGAAAGAGAAAGACAGGCTGGGAGTATGGATTGGCCTGTCAACACCCATGTTCAGAAGCCAGACCTTCAACCTTCTGCATCCCCCAGTGACCTTGGGTCCATATTCCTAGAGGGTTAAAGAATAGGAAAGTTATCAGGGTAGGGGATGGAATACAGAATTCTGGTGATGGGAATTATTTGGAGTTGTACCCCTCTTATCTTATGGTTTAGTCAATGTTTCCTTTTTATAAATAAAAAAAATTAAAAAACTCACAAATTTAAAGAAAAATTAAACAAATGAAAGAAATCTGTGACTAAAAAAAAGAAAAAAAAAAATATATATATATATATATATATCTGTGGGACAAAAACAGATTTGCAGATATCCAGCTATGACTATCCCAAATCCTTGCTTATCTTAAACAAAGAAGACGTGCTTTATACCTTTCAAGGAATATGTAGTTTTAAAATTCTAAGTTCTCAAGATTGTTAGGTAGAGCTGAGGTAGAATTAGGGTGTCCCTAACAAGTTGGGGTAGAGATCTAATGAATACTGGAATTTAAACTTGAAACAAGCTAATTTTTCACTTTATTTGAAAATGCCAGATCAGTTTGCCTGAGGTTCTTATTCATGTGGCAGATCATATTTTTTAAAAAAATTAGTATGTTAAGAAGTATTCACACTAGGCCCAAATTCCTTCCCCATTGTCATCTCAGTTATGTTGGTCAATGCAAAATGTTGGAGCAGGAATTTCATATTACATATCATAATATACACATGAATATTGTCTCACTATGCTATCTCCCCAGCACCTATTGCTCTGCCCTTTGAATGTGACCGCATTTGTATACGCAAAGGACATAGAGTAGTTAAGCTTATAACTGCCAGAACCTTAAGTAGAATTTTCTAGAAAGAATAGCCTCTTAAAATCCAGATGACTTTCAGTTTTGAAACCGAGAGAGAGAGTTGAACAGTTTTATTTATTCTATTAGTAAAGATTTTACTTTTGTAAAATTCTCCCAGTAGTATGTGGAAAGATGTGATTATAACTGTGCTGAGAAAATTAGGTAAGTGAAGTAGGAGACAAAATATTGAGTTTAATTTTTGGTCTATCAACTAAAAGCAAAATTTAGTTTTAAAAGACTCTCATAATATTACAGTCAGTTCTGTGTACTGCTCTTTCCAGAAAGAATGACACCTTAATTTTCACTTCAAAGGCTGACAGTTTGTAAACTTGTCTTACATCAGTAATTTTTGGAGCAATCTTCCAATGTCTTTCATTGGAGAAATATACAATCAAGTGTGTTTATCTCATGAAAATACAAAATACATATATAGAGAGAGAACATAACAGAAAAAGAGAAAAGTGAAGTTTCAACTGATAAAAATCAGAATGCTTAATGCATCACATGCTACTAAAAAAGAAAAGAACAACAGTGCCTAACTTGAAGCAAAACTAAAAAGATAATACTGCAGAGGCAAAAACAAGTATTAGGCAAACAGTAGCAGCATATAGTTGTCCTCTAAAAAATAGAATTGTTTAATACACAGTTTAGGTTTCAAAACTGAAAGCCACCTGACTATAAAGAGCTATTCTTTCTAACAAGCTCTACTTTAAGGTTTTGACATCTAAAAGCTTAACTACTATATGTCCTTTTCTAATAAATGAAGTCACCTTCAGAAAGAGGAACAATAGGTGCTAGGGAGATAGCAAAAAATCTTTACAAAAGGTTTTCATGCTTGAGACTCCAAAGTCCCAGGTTTAATCCCAGGTACCACCATAAAGCAGAGCTGAGCAGTGCTTTGCTAAGAAATAAAAATCAAAAAGTGACTAGAAACAAGATCTGATTATATAAAAAGTGCTGATGCTTGCCACATCCTTCATACTTTCCCTCTATCCAAGCACATCACTTTCTTTTTTTAATTTTTTTTACATTTATTTATTTATTTTCCCTTTTGTTGTCCTTGTTGTTTTTCATTGCTATTGTAGTTATTGATGTCGTCATTGTTAGATAGGACAGAGAGAAATGGAAAGAGGAGGAGAAGACAGAAAAGGGGAGAGAAAGCTAGACACCTGCAGACCTGCTTTACTGCCTGTGAAGTGACCCCCCTGCAGGTGGGGAGCCAGGGGCTGGATCTGGGATCCTTATTCTGGTCCTTGTGCTTTGTGCTACGTGCACTTAACTCACTGTGCTATGCCAGACACCCAGCACATCACTTTCTAACTGAAACCATTAATGAGTTACCAAAATTAGAGAAGCTACTCATTACATAGAAATGCAAGCCACACATACACCCATTCAAAAGACGTATGTTTATTTTCATAAGAAAGACTAAGTCACCACTGGACTTTGGCTGATGATGCTACTCTGAGCCACAAGGCTCAATTTTGTAAGTCTAATGCTCTAAAAAAGAGCTATCTTCATTGTCCACACACCCTGATTTATATGTCTTTTCTCTCACACTCTTCTCTGAATTTTTGAGTCTTTTTTCCTCTCTCCTTTTAATAGTATTTATACTATTAAAATAGTACTTATTTATTTATTTACTACTGGATAGAGAAAGAGAGAAAGTGAGAGGAGATGGGAAGATATTGAGAGGGAAAGAGACAGAGAGACACCTGCAGCACTGCTTCACGACTTGTGAAGCTTTTCTCCTGTAGGTGGGGCCCAAGGGCTTGAACCAGGGCTTGCACACTATAATATATGCACTTAACTACATGTGACATCAACACCTCTCGCCCCTTTTTTCTCACTTCCTGTGACCCCTTTTTTTCTGTATCATAATTAGACTCCTTTTTATATAGAATATACAAATTAAAACCCCCAAGATTCCTATGAAGTCAGCACTAGTAAAAATTAGGTTGAAAATAAAATAAAATAAAATGGCCGGTGATATAAAGTATACCTGGTCATGTCAAGTACACAATTTGAAGCCCAGGATCTCATTCCACCTATGTCAGACTATAGGCACTATGTGACATACCTTCTCTTTTTTTTTAACATTTTATTTATTTATTTATTCCCTTTTGTTGTCCTTGTTGTTTTTATTGTAATTATTATTGTTGTTATTATTATTGGACAGAGGGAAATTGAGAGAGGAAGGGAAGACAAGAGAGGGGGAGAGAAAGATACCTGCAGATCTGCTTCACTGCCTGTGAAGCGACTCCCCTACAGGTGGGGAGCCAGGGGCTCGAACCGGGATCCTTAGGCCGGTCCTTGCCCTTTGCACCATGTGCATTTAACCCGCTGCGCTACCGCCCAACTCCCGTGACATACCTTCTTATCTAATTGATTATCTCAGTACCATAAAATCATTGAATTAGAGGCTTTAATGCATTGCTTCCATTGTTCATTCAGTGGCTGAGTTCAGCAAAATTAATGTTAATAAAATAGTTCATCAAAATGTATGCCCAATGATATTCCATTGCTTTCTTTACTACAACTACTTTGTTGGGGAAAGTATCCTTGCATTGGCAGAGAGTGAGGTACTCTGCAAATTGACTTTGAGCTGCATGCTACTCAGAGGAGCTATCGAGTTCAGATCAAGAATCAGACATTATGCTAGCACTTATCTATGTGATATGACTCTGAGAATTAGTCAAAATGCAAGTTATTTTGATCAGAATATTTAGCCATATGTATTTTAGCCATTGCAGTGCAAGTCTGTGATATTAATAAAGACAAAGAGTAAAATACAGAGGAGGAAAAAAATACAGTGAAAGAGAATGTTGAACAGGAAGCAAATCATCCCATTGGAAATTTCCCTACTTTTTACCCCTCTGGGAGTATGGACCCAAAATTCTTTATGAGGTGCAGAAGGTGTGAATTCTGGCTTCTGTAATTGCTTCTCCGATGGAAGTGGGCATTGACAGATCCATCCATACCCCCAGCCTGTTTCTTTCTTTTTTTTTTAATATTTATTTTTATTTATTTATTCCCTTTTGTTGCCCTTGTTGTTTTATTGTTGTAGTTATTATTGTTGTCATTGTTGTTGGATAGGACAGAGAGAAATGGAGAGGGGAGGGGGAAGACAGAGAGAGGGAGAGAAAGACAGACACCTGCAGACCTGTTTCACCGCTTGTGAAACGACACCCCTGCAGGTGGGGAGCCAGGGCTTGAACCAGGAACCTTATGCGGGTCCTTGTGCTTAGCGCCACCTGCGCTTAACCCGCTGCACTACAGCCCGACTCCCCCCCCCCCCCCCAGCCTGTCTCTATCTTTCCCTAGTGGGGTAGGGCTCTGGGGAGGTAGAGTTCCAGGACACATTGGTGAAGTCGTCTGCCAAAAGGAATTCATTTTGAACTGCAGTTAAAATCAAGTACAAACCCCCAAACATGACTGCCATGACTCCTTTTCTTTCTCTCTCTCTCTTTCTCTTTTTCTTCCTTCCTTCCTTTCTTCCTTTCTTTCTTTCTTTCTTTCTTTCTTTCTTTCTTTCTTTCTTTCTTATTTCTCTCTTTCTTTCTTTTTTTTTTTTTTTTTTTTTTTGCCTCCAGGATTCCTTACTGCTGGGTCTCGGTGCCTGCTCTATAAATCCATTGTTCCTGGAGGCCGTTTTTTTTTTTTCCCCCATTTTGTTGCCCTTGTTGCTCTTGTTAATATTGTCATTGCTGTGGTTGCTGGATAGGACAGAGAAAAATCCAGGGAGGATGGAAGACAGAGGGGGAGAGAAAGACACCTGCAGACCTGCTTCACCTCCTGTGAAGAGACCCCCCTGCAGGTGGGGAAGCCTGTTGGGAGAGGGGGTTCAAACCCAGATCCTTAATTGGTCCTTGTGCTTTGCACCACACTCCCATAACCCGCTGCTCTACCTACTGACTCCCCATGACTCCTTATGTCATGTTACCATATAGTCTCTCCACCTTATCTTCTATCCTGTCTTATACTCTTTTTTTGTTCCTGCAGGAAATCTTTTATTCACTGGCCTCTACTCAAAATCACCACATTGTTTACTACCTCCTTCTGCCCTTTAGTTTCCATCCTAGATCTTTGTTTGATTTGTTTTTTTGAAATCCTTGACACTTAGTTATTGCCTCAGAATCTTCACCTCAGAGAGACTTTCCTGCTGAACACCCAATTTAAAATTACTCCCATTACATTATTCTTTACATTTTCTATAGTATAGCTATTTATTATTCCTCACAAATTCTTTCACTTTACTTTATTCACTGTTCGTTGTCTTCATAATGTTAACTCTGAACAGACTTTTAACTATTTTGTAAACAGTTGCCTTGTGATCTCCAAGCACAATATCTACTCTAAGACAGCTACTCAATAAATACGAATAGGTTAAGTAAGTGAATGTGAATTTGCACCTTGTTTCTTATCACCTAAACTCAAGTTTTCATATTATTGGCTAAATTTTTCAGAGGTCATCATATTTTAAAGCTTCCTTTGACTAATAGGAAGCCTAGACAAAAATGATCAGTTTGCACTTAACCCCATCAGTATATTCAAAGTAATAGAGAGAGTCCAGGCAGCAGGAGTATACAAATCTAGAAAAATAATAATATGTATTATTGTGGAAATAACATATTTTATTTAATAATGGAATTGGAAACACTATTATCTCTAGAAATGCTTTATCCTATGACAATTAGTCATTGGTTTCTGAATTTCTTGTCCATCCATCATTAAAAAATGGTAAGGGGGTTGGGCGGTGGCACAGTGGGTTAAGCACATGTGGGCAGAGTGCAGGGACAGGACTAAGGATCCCAGTTCCCCACCTCCAGGGGAGTCACTTCATAGGCGGTGAAGCAGGTCTGCAGGTGTCTCTTTCTCTTCCCCTTTGTCTTCCCCTCCTCTCTCCATTTCTCTCTGTCCTATCCAACAACAAATGGCATCAACGATGGCAAAGATGATAATCACAAGGAGGCTACAACAACAAGGGCAATAAAGAGGGGGAAAAAATGGCCTCCAGGAGCAGTGGATTCATGGTGCAGGCACCGAGCCCAGAAATAACCCTGAGGAAAAAAAAATAGTAAAAGAAATAATGAAAATATGGTGAGGGAGAGTTTTTAATAAAAAATACT
The DNA here is from genome assembly GCF_950295315.1 of Erinaceus europaeus. Lineage (NCBI taxonomy): Eukaryota > Metazoa > Chordata > Mammalia > Eulipotyphla > Erinaceidae > Erinaceus > Erinaceus europaeus. The sequence continues at coordinate 55,055,171 of NC_080176.1, forward strand.
GAGTGTTTGTTATCCAAATATTTTTTAAGGATTAAGTTTTAAGAAACAAAAATCTAATTTTAAAAGACTAATGGAAAAAGGGAAAGGAATGGGTCTTTGATAGCATATGAAAGTTCCATTTAAAACAAAACCACAATTAATCAATAGTAAGCTATATAAATAAAATAAATACATATTCAACTTATATAAATGTTAACTTTGTTTATAGGTATCACACATTACAAAATAAAAATTGGAAATGATGTAAATTCTATGAAATAACTCTATTTTTACATAAGCATTTCAACAGCCACCTTTATTCAGAAGTTGAACTTTTTGGTAACTAACTTAAAGGAATCATTGATCTCCATGAATTATTAAAGCATGAATGCAGCTATTGTTAAAATGGTTATATCTTTAAACTACAGAACTTGCTGTTTTAGCCTAAATCTAAGCTCCCTTAAAAAAATTCTTTCTTCCAAGTTGAAACTTGAATGGAAGTGGGTGGAGAAAGACATGCCAGGAATTAAGATTCTGATTTTGAAAATTCCTTTAAGAATTGTGATTTGCTTCTTCAGAAAAATCAGGACAAGGAGATAATTTCTTTAAAATAAAAGTTATATGGCTGCAATTTGCATTCCATTAATCTGGTCTTGAAAACTTTCTTTCCCCCCACCCCTTTTCAAAATGTCACATCATACTGTCATGTTAGGAAAATGTTATTTCTCACTAAGTATTGCAGAATTTTAGAATTGGAAAGGAAATTAGAGTTACTCTAGTCAAATACCCTTATCTTCCAAATGGAAATCTAGAATCCAGAGAAACTAGATGAGCTGCAAGAACATAGTTCACCTAATGACAGTACCTGTTCTAGTCACGGATTATATCTGAAGTGACACACAGAGTACCATAAGATTAGCAAAAATAAGTCCAGTGGGGAAGTTGGAAATATTGGAATTAAAAAAATAGTGTCTCCCTGAATTGAGTGGTCCAGTGAGCAAGTGTATCACATGCATTAAAAAGTCAGACTACACACAACTTTGACTACTTTTCTCATTATCTGCCAATTGACTCTATTTTAGCTCCTTTGACATTTACTCTCAGATTCATCCAGAAGATGTTCTACTTCAAACCATTGTCAAGCTGCTAATTTATATTCCCTTCCTTGCCAGTTTATCTTGTATCATGGAAAAAGATAGATCTGACCATATATAACTTGGACTAAAATAGAAGCTTAATGGCATTACCAAACAGACATTTTTCTTTCTTTCTTTTTCCTCCAGGGTTATTGCTGGGCTCGGTGTCTGCACCATGAATACACCGCTCCTGGAGGCCATTTTTCTCCCTCTTTGTTGCCCTTGTTGTTGTAGCCTCGTTGTGGTTATCATCATTGCCATCGTTGATGCCGTTCGTTGTTAGATAGGACAGAGAGAAATGGAGAGAGGAGGGGAAGACAGAGAGGGGGAGAGAAAGACAAACACCTGCAGACCTGCTTCACTGCCTGTGAAGTGACTTTCCTGCAGGAGGGGAGCTAAAGGCTTGAACTGGGGTCCTTAGTCCTGTCCCTGCACTCTGCGCCACATGTGCTTAACCCACTGTGCCACCGCCCGACCCCCCAAATAAACATTTTTCTTTGATTTAGGAATTGATCTTTTTCAATTTCCCTTGATTATACAACTTGTTACTGTTTAAAAATAAAGTATAACCAAAATTGAGTCAATCCTGTATATTGTTCAACAGCAGAGTGTTTTTAAAAATATTTTTCTAAAATATTTCCAGTGCTAAAATATTTTTTTTCTTCCCAGTAAAGTTTCTTTAGTTTATTTCTCTTCAGGCAGTCCAAAATTTGACTTGAAGAAGTTAATTCATGTTGTTTCCTATTAACTAGTTCTTGCTTCTCTCTGACCAAGTTTTTTATTGTGCCATCTCCAGTATGTTTATTATCAGTCTGGAATCTTACTCTGCAACATCCATCTAGTTTAAAGAACTATTCAATGCCTTGGTTGTCACCTCAAAGCCTCTTGGTTTAGAAGGCTTATCCCATGACTATCTTCCTTGTGAAATCTGCAATGCTCTCTGAGCAACTGTATCCCCACCCTAACTTCTCTTGACACCTTTATATAGACCATTTAGAATTTAGCACACCTATGATTTTTTGTTTGAATTCTTGAGGATAGAAACTGTATCTTCTTTATCCTGTGTATTTTTCCATATGACCCAGTCTATTTTAAGAATTTTGGTCAAAGTTCAATAGAGAAAAAAATAATCAATTTTTAAAATTAAAAAAAGTTTAGAAACCAAGGAGATCCCAATGAGAAAAACATGCAAGATGGTAGACAAAAGATAACTGGTTTAAGCTGTTGCTACTAAGTTCATTCTTGGGATTGGAATCCAGTCTTGTACCTGGACAAAATTTATTTTAGTATCTACTGCCTAACTCACAATACCCAGAGACAATTAAGTATGCAACAAAGAGTAAAATGCCTTGAGGAGTTGACACATATTTTGTCTGGATGCAAGCACCCAGGCAAGGCATCCAGAATGTCAGCTCTGAGCTTCTTCACAACAATGCCACCTGAAATAAAGCAACAGTTGGTGAGGAAAGCTGTCAAGTCCCAATTTGCAGTTTCTAGTAAAGATCACAGCAAAAAATAGACTCCAGATTCAACTTGTCTTTATTTCAACTCCTCGAGGGCTCAGCACTAGCTAGCTGCTGGAATTCTGCAGGAGCACATTGACCAGCTTTAAGCTTTCTTCTCCTCCTGCCTGGTTACCCAATTAGTTCCTTGTTAACCACACACCTGCAGTGTCTTTCCCCTCAGGCGCTGCTCCTTTCTGTGTAGCTTTTAACCCCTTCTGTACACATTGTTTAAAACACTATTAAGGTACCCCCATGGATCCTTGACAGAATCATTGGTGCTCCTTTGGTTGCCAAAGTAATTAGCTTACAGGGACACTTCATCTAATATAACTGCAAAATCAGGAATAGATCAAACTCCCCTGCCTGTGAAAGCTGCTGGGGAACTGGGAGTATGATACTATTCATTGTGATAATCAGGTAACTGCAATACAGAAAATGTTAGAAGTAAGATATCCAGAGATTTCAGTCAAAATAAAGATGGGAAACCACTATTTTATCAAACATTTCTAAACTCAGAAAGGAAAAAAAAAAAATCCCCTGGGAAGCCAAAAAGAGAATTATGCATCAAGGAAAAAAAAATCTTGATATTTTATTGAAGACTTGGAAAGGATTCATGCTTTCAGGGGCAATGTGCAAAATTGCATCTAAGAAGTGAAGAGAAATGAACATCAAAATGATAGTCAATGTTGGAAGTACCAGTTGGTCATCAGACCACATATTTGTTCAGAGGTAGAACCTGGGTTGAAATTCAGATCCTAGTTAGCATTAAATCACTCTTTTTTCTTTGGACATAATAAATAATCATTCACAGCATATATTTCTTGAGCAAAAATTTTCACCAGCACAACTTTCCATTTTTATCCATAAAGCATATTAGAAATTCCAACTGAAAAAAAGCAAAATAATTGGGTTTGAAAGAAACAAGAGCTGCAGCTTACTGAAGATCAAATAAATTATAAGAAGAGATTTATTTTAACTAAAAATATTTGCAAATCTAATTCAGTAATTATAATCTGTGGAAAATTTTGCAAAATTTTCATCATTTAAAAAAAGAGAAGATAGAATGTGAAAAAGTATAGGTCAAAGACTTGGTCTTGATAAATAGTAAAAACCATCTAATTAATTGTTAAGTAGTTGATAAATTCACATTGAAAAGTCAAATAGTGATATTGAGAGAAGTATGTTCTCAGCAAAATACCTCTCTCTCTCTCTCTCTATCTCTCTCTCTCTATATATATATATATTGACATTTTTTGATTTTCTAATCTGTATGTATATATATATATATATATACATACAGATTATTATATTATATATTATATATTGCATCTATATATATTATATATATATATATATTAGCAATATTGTGTGATTTCTACCTGGATTTTCTTATGAAATATTTTAGGATGATGGGGGAAATGTTTTGAATACTTAAATAATGTCAATACTAATTGAATCTTGCTTCTTAATGGATGACTGCCAAACTTGAGAAGATCTCAGAGCTCTTCTTCCCACAACAGGCATTAGTATATTCTTTGTGATATTGTGCTAGAACCTGAGAAAATCATGAGGAGCATCAAGATGGCAAACACAGGCCATTTAAAACTTACCTGGAGATTACATGTTTGACATTTAAGGTGGGTAGAGGAATCAGAAGTTATTGTTAAATCCTTAGATTTTAGAAATGAATAAATAATAAATAAGTCATGAAATCATGATATTAGAGATTTCACACCAAAAATATTAGGCAAAGATGAAAAATTGCACCTGAGAATGGAATAAGTAATAAGAATTTATATAAATATAAACATAGATCTATAATAGAACTCTGTGACTACCTTTTGAAAGCTTTAAAATTTGATGACTCTAGAATTAGAGAAGGCTAGAATGTTATTTGAGTTTAAAAGTATCTTCCACAATTCAAAATTATATAGTTAAAAGTAATGGTTGGTATCTAGAACAAAGGGAAATTAATTGTGTAGGCCATGACAATTTGGAAAATTTCTTTTGGTTTGGATGACCTGGTTTCTATTGTTGCTATTTTAAGGAGAGAGAGAGAGAGTGTGAGAGAGAGTGAGATAGATTAAGAAAGGCCAGAGTAGCACTCTGACTTATACAGTGAGAAGATAGAAATAAAGAAATAGAGACCTTATGTTTGCAATTCAAAAATCTACCAATGGGTCACCTCTTGTGCCACTGGAATTAGTTCAGTGATAGTAAAGTTAGAGGGGACCACGTGGGGGCCAAGCAGTGACACACCTAGTTAAGTTCACATGTTACCATGTGCAAAGACTGAGTTTCATCTCCCAACCTGTAGAAGAGAAGTGTCACCAGTGGTGAAGCAGGTGCTACAGATGTTTCTATATTTCTTTTTCTATCTCACTCTGCCTCAAATTCTCTCAGAATTGTTGAGTATCCATATTACAATGCATAGAGATTGAGGTTCAAGTCTCTGGTCCTCACCTACAAGGGAATAAAGGTGAAGGTGTCTGCCTTTTCTTCCCCTCTCTATCTTCTCTTCCTCTCTATCTTCCTTTCTCACCCTCTCAATTTCTTCCTGTCTATCATGTGTGTGTGTGTGTGTTGTGTATAATTAGACTCAATATTTGCAGATGACATGATAATAAATCTAGAGAACCCCAAAGACTCTACCAAAAAACTAATAGTAATAATTAAAAGTTCAGGAAAGTAGCAGGATACAAAATCAATACACATAAATTTGTAGAATTTCTGTATACAAATAAGGAGTCAGAGGAAAGGAAAATAAAAAATTCAATCCCATTTATAATCAGACCCAAAAAGATAAAATACCTTGGGGTGAATCTCAAGAAGGTAAAAGGCTTTTACATCTAAAATTATAGGGCAATGATAAAAGAAACAGAGAAAGACACACAAGAACATTCCTTGTTCCTGTATTGAAAAAACAAACATTACTAAAATGGACACTCTACCAAAGGCAATTTGACATTTCTGTGCAATACCAATTCAATATCCCAATAGTATTTTTCAAGAAAAGTGATCAAGTTATCCAAATATGTGTGTGAAGCCACACAAAAATACAAATAGCAAAAGGAATTTTGAACAGGGGGAAAAAAAAGAAAATAGAAAGAAAGGAAGAAATATAGAGGCATCATGCACTCCAAGTTCAGTTTATAAGTAAAGCAATAGTAATCAAAACAGCATGGAAGTAGAATAAAAATGGACACTTGAGTATTGGAAGTTCTTGCCATAGCAATCAGGCAAGAGAAAGAAATCAAAGGGATACAGATTGGAAGGGAAGAAGTCAAGCTCTCACTATTTGCAGATGATATGATAGTATACATAGAAAGACCTAAAGAATCCAGTAGAAAATTACTGGAAGTTGTTAGGCAATATAGCAAGGTATCAGGCTACAAAATCAATGTACAAAAATCAGTGGCATTTCTTTATGCAAACACTAAATCTGAAGAAGAAGACATCCAGAAATCACTCCCATTTACTGTTTCAGCAAAATCAATCAAATACCTAGGAATAAAGTTGACCAAAGAAGTGAAAGACTTGTATACTGAAAACTATGAGTCGCTACTCAAGGAGATAGAAACTGATACCAAGAAATGGAAAGATATCCCATGCTCATGGATTGGAAGAATAAATATCATCAAAATGAATATTCTCCCCAGAGCCATATAAAAATTTAATGCAATACCCATCAAAGTTCCACCAGGCTTCTTTAAGAGAATAGAACAAACGCTACAATCATTTATCTGGAACCTGAAAACACCTAGAATTGCCAAAACCATCTTAAGGAAAAGAAACAGAAATGGAGGCATCACACTCCCAGACCTTAAACTATATTATAAAGCCATCATCATCAAAACAGCATGGTACTGGAACAAAAATAGGCATACAGACCAGTGGAACAGAATTGAAAGCCCAGAAGTAAATCCCAACACCTATGGGCATCTAATCTTTGATAAGGGGGCCCAAAGGATTAAATGGAAAAAGGAGGCTCTCTTCAATAAATGGTGCTGGAAAAACTGGGTTGAAACATGCAGAAGAATGAAATTGAACCACTTTATCTCACCAGAAACAAAAATCAACTCCAAATGGATCAAAGACCTAGATGTCAGACCAGAAACAATCAAATACTTAGAGGAAAACATTGGTAAAACACTTTCCCACATACACCTCAAGGACATCTTTGATGAATCAAACCCAATTGCAAGGAAGACCAAAGCAGAAACAAACCAATGGGACTACATCAAATTGAAAAGCTTCTGCACATCCAAAGAAACTATTAAACAAACAGAGAGACCCCTCACAGAATGGGAGAAGATCTTCACATGCCAGACATCAGACAAGAAACTAATCACCAAAATATATAAAGAGCTCAGCAAACTTAGCCGCAAAAAAGCAAATGACCCCATCCAAAAATGGGCAGAGGAAATGAACAAAACATTCACCACAGAGGAGATCCAAAAGGCTAACAAACATATGAAAAACTGCTCTAGGTCACTGATTATCAGAGAAATGCAAATCAAGACAACACTAAGATACCACCTCACTCCTGTAAGAATGGCATACATCAAAAAGGACAGCAGCAACAAATGCTGGAGAGGATGTGGGGACAGAGGAACCCTTTTACATTGCTGGTGGGAATGTAAATTGGTACAGCCTCTGTGGAGAGCAGTCTGGAAAACTCTCAGAAGGCTAGACATGGACCTTCCATATGACCCAATAATTCCTCTCCTGGGGTTATACCCCAAGGACTCCATAACACCCAACCAAAAAGAGGTGTGTACTCCTATGTTCATAGCAGCACAATTCATAATAGCTAAAACCTGGAAGCAACCCGGGTGCCCAACAACAGATGAGTGGCTGAGAAAGCTGTGGTATATATACACAATGGAATACTATGCAGCTATCAAGAACAATGAACCCACCTTCTCTGACCCATCTTGGACAGAGCTAGAAGGAATTATGTTAAGTGAACTAAGTCAGAAAGATAAAGATGAGTATGGGATGATCCCACTCATCAATAGAAGCTGACTAAGAAGATCTGAAAGGGAAACTAAAAGCAGGACCTGATCAAATTGTAAGTAGGGCACCAAAGTAAAAACCCAGTGGTGAGGGGTAGGCATGTAGCTTCCTGGGCCAGTGGGGGGTGGGAGTGGGCGGGAGGGATGGGTCACAGTCCTTTGGTGGTGGGAATGGTGTTTATGTACACTCCTAGCAAAATGTAGACATATAAATCAGTAGCTAATTAATAAGAGATGGGGAAATCAATTGTATGTCTCAAAGTTTCTCAAAAGACAAACTGAATCTTTTTAATATATAGGCTATGTATTTGATATGCGGACTCTCTCAAAAGCCTAGACCAAGTAAATTAGAAGCTTCCAATAGCACAGCTATATACAAGATACTGGGTACTGTCCAGCAAACCATAACAAAGGGACTTTTCAAAGTTAACCCAATTAACAAATAATGTGATGATAATATTAACTATTGAGTGTCTTTTTGAACCCTAAGACAGCAGGAACCTCACATCTTCACTATAGAGCCTCTACTTCCCCCAGTCCTGGAACCCTTGGATAGGGCCCACTTTCCCGTATGCATCTCCCAATCCAAACCAAATAACATTGCATCTGCCGATCACAACCTAACCAAAGCAACGATTGCTACCTCAACATGCTTCACCTCAGAATGTATCCAGAGACTTCACGTGTGGAATGACAACCCTTCAGCTTCATTACTCGGGTGAGACCTTTCCTTTAATAGTACACTCTAATTTCATCTCAGGTAGTTCACTTTCTAACAAAGTCCCATAACCTAGATATACACCAGTTTCTGTGAGAGAGAGCTTATGTGCACACGTATCCATAAACTACTGCAAAATATATACCTGAAAGCAGGACTACACTAGAGTTTGCAGTGAGTACCTCCCTAACACTTCCTCTCCACTATTCCAAGCTTGGGATCCATGATTGCTCAACAAATTGTTTGGCTTCATATGTTAACTCTGTTTTCAATCACCAGGTTCCAGATGCCACCAGGATGCTGGCTAGGCTTCCCTGTATTGAAGACCCCACCAATATGTCCTGGAGCTCAGCTTCCCCAGAGTCACACCCTACTAGGGAAAGAGAGAGGCAGACTGGGGGTATGGACCGACCAGTCAATGCCCATGTTCAGCGGGGAAGCAATTACAGAAGCCAGACCTTCTACCTTCTGCATCCCTCAACGACCCTGGGTCCATGCTCCCAGAGGGATAGAGAATGGGAAAGCTATCAGGGGAGGGGGTGGGTTATGGGGATTGGGTGTTGGGAATTGTGTGGAGTTGTACCCCTCCTACCTTATGCTTTTGTTCACTAATCCTTTCTTAAATAAAAAATTTAAAAAAAAAAATGGACACTTGAATCAATGGAGCAGAATCAAAAGGCCAGAAATTAGTACACACGTACACAACCCCCTTCTTCTTCTTCTAGTGTTTGCCCTTCTTCCATAGCCAGTCAACAGCGTCAGGTTGAGCCTGATGTAAAGTTTCGAGACCTCCTTTGAATCTGGAGAGGTGGCAGTTGTTGACTATGTGGGTCATAGTCTGTCTGTAGCTGCAGGGGCACAACCCCCCAATATATGTCAAAGGGGCCAAAATCATTCAGTAGGGGTAATAAAGGTCTCTTCAAAAAATGTTGTTAAAAATTGGACAAAAAGTGGTCCGGGAGGTGGCACAGTGGATAAAGCATTGGACTCTCAAGCATGAAGTCCTAAGTTCAATCCCCAGCAGTACATGTACCAGAGTGATGTCTGGTTCTTTCTCTCTCTCTTATTTCTCATGAATCAATAAATAAAATAAATAAATATACAAATAATAATAAAAATGGACAAAAATATGTAGAAAAGTGAAAGTAGACCACCTCCCTAACACCATACATCAATGTCAAATCAAAATGGATCAAACATATGACCAGAAACTTTAAAATTTCAGTGAAACTTTGCATGATTTTCAGTTCAGAGATGTCTTTAGAGACTGAACCCCCCGACATGAGAAATGAAAACAAGAGTAAGTAATTCATATTACATGAAATTAAAGAGTTTCTACACATCAAAATCATACTACACAAGGATAACCAGGCAACCCAGTAAAAGGGAGATGATATTTGTGCATCATGCATCCAATAAGTGACATATCTAACATCTAAACAGGATTGGCATAGATCTATAAATAAGCAAAAATAAGTCAATAAATAAAGTGGGCCAAAGAACTAAACAGACAGTTTTCTAAAGAAGAGATACACATGGCCCACAGACACAGGAAGAAATGCTCTATTTCACTTATTATTAGAAAAATGTAATTAATTGTGGTCTGGGAGGTAGTGCAGTGACTAAGGCACTGGACTCTCAAGCATGAGGTCCTGAGTTCGATCCCTGGCAGCACATGTACCAGATTTATGTCTGGTTCTCTCTCTCTCTCTCATCATTCTAGTAAATATATAAATAATCTTTAAAAATATTTAAAATTCATTGAGATACCATCTTATACCTGAGAGAATAGCTTACATCAACAAATCGGAAAATGGTGTTGGTGAGGTTGTGGAAAACAGTGACTCTGCTTCTCTGCTGCTGGGAATGCAAACTGGTACAACCCCTTTGGAAGACTGTATGGAGAGTCCTTAAACAGATAAAAATGGAATTACCTTAGGATCCAGCAATATCACTCTTAGGCATTCATACAAAGAACACTGAAACTCTAATTTGAAGGCACATAGGCACCCCTATGTTCATAGCTGCATTATTCATAATACCCAGTGAATGAAAAGAGCCTAAAATGCCCATCAACAGATTACTAGCTAAAGAAGTTATAAGATATATATTCCATGGAATACTACTCTGCAATTAATCAAGGTAATACTGTGTCCTTTGGGACAAAGTATATTAAACTGGAGGTGATTATACTGAGCAAAATAATTAAAGAGTTGAAAGGCAGCTGCAAAATGGTTTCACTCATATGAACTTGAATAAAAAAGAAGAAGAATCGACGTAAGCATACTGTTTCTAAGACTTGTGAGAACTATAGTGGTTATTTTTGGAAAGTGGGAGCAAGAAGAGATAGAACTTTGGTGGTGGGTGTGGTGTGGAACTATATAGTGTAATCTTATAATCTTGTAACCTATTCTTAATCACAAATTAAAGGAATCTAAAAAACTTTAAAATTGAATACAATAAAAAAGAATGTGCATTAGTTTTGAAATTTTTGCACAAAACTAAGATTAAGTGATAGAGATTATAAAGATAATAATGTAGGTGCTAGTATAAAGAAAACATTATTTCTTTGCTTAATAGGATAGGTTAAAAGTTAACAGTTGCACACTGGTATATGTATATGTATATGTATATGTATATGTATATGTATATGTATATGTATATTGTCAAGGACCTCTAAATTAGGAAATGATATATAGTGTCAAGGACTTCTAAATTAGGAAAGGTTTTGGTTTAAGTAATATCTCAGATCCCTCCTAATTTTGTAAATCTAAAGCTATATGTCTACCTAATAGAAATATTTTTTCTGTGTATTTGATTTCAGATGAATGTTTCCTATTGAATTACTATTCTATAACCACAAGAGATGAGCAGTTATTAAGTAGGAATGGTTTCTCCAATTTCCCTAGCTTTGATCTATGGATGTTATCATCTTAGATTTCAAATCCAATAACACGCAAACACAGCATCTCAATCAGCTATATATTTTTTCATTTATTGTATTTTGCTCAGCCAAAATATTAACTTTTCCTCCTATTAGGAATTCTGATGCAGTTTTGTCTAGATTTTTTTCCTAAACAATTCAAATCAGTATATATATATATATATATATATATATATATATATATATATATCAGAAAAATCCTTACTTTACCTTAATTTTAGTCACTAGAACTTTAACATTCTGACTGACCTTTTCAGCTAGAAGGAGAGAAGCAGAAAAGACGGATATTATAACACACAAGCTTTCCTCAAGGGCTCAGGCTCAAAACTAAGTTCCAAGCATCTCAAAGTATTAAAAATCATCGTGATGCCCAAAATTTGATGATGGTGGACTTTTAAAACCTATAGATGAGATAGTTTATCATATATTGAGATGGTTCCAGAGATAACATAATGCTAATTTTAGGAAACGGGTTTTGCTAGAAACTAACTTCCTGTCTCCAGTGCAGACAAATAGGTGTTATCTTCTGGTTGTGCCGAATGTGGGATTTTTTCAGCCTTTCTCCACTTCCACCTTTGGTAACCCTTATTGCTTTCCTTTATTCCATATTTCCAGATCCGTGATATACAGATATACTTGCTTTTTTTTTTTTTTAAATTATCTCTTCAGTAGAATTACAATAGGATTTTTTATTCTTCTAAGTATGTTACTATCTCATTTTCCAGCATCCATTCTGTTGATATTAGTTCATTTCCTGTGTTGTTCTTGTCCTCTTGAATTTATAACTTAATTTGTCATTGTGTCATTTAAGAAGGAAAGGCGTGCAAACATTTGATCTGACAAGTGAAAATATAAACTTCTATCTTTCATTATGAAGCCTTTTGTTTTCCTTTTTAACTAATCACTGCCTTCTAATATTTTAATATGTTTGCACTAAAGCCAAAGAAATATCAGGCATTTATGATAACATATGTCTCTATTAGCTAAATTATAGATGACAGTAGGTTTTTTTTACTTTGAAATATTTTCTAGATAATAGGCATTCTCTTCAAAGAAACATGAATAGAACAGTAGTTTAGTACAAAAATGTTGTATAAGTTGCTACCATCTATAGTTGCCTGTGTTCCTTAGGTTCAGATAATACTTGCAGTGTTTGCTAATCCTCCAGTATAGACTCTCAGATGCTCTTCCTGTACTTATATAGCAAACAAGGAGATTGTGAGCTCTGAACCCTGACCCAAGGATGGAGGAGACAGTTCAGGTATAAAAGAAAGGAGAAGGGTCTGTGGGGGGATTGGAGGGGGGGAGTGGGGGGGGTGGAGTGTTATGCTGCCTTACTGCCACTCTGTCAGTGGCATGCTCTTTTGCAAAAGAATAAATACCTTGCTTCAACTCCTTACCTTTTGCCTTGACAGTTATTATAATTGGGCATTATCTACAATATAGGATCTGTTTACAATCCTTTTTTTTTTTTTTTTGCTTTTTACATGCACACTATTTTCACAAGAAAATCTAATTAAAATAAAAATATGCTTGTTCCATATTTCATGTATGTTTTGATAAACTATATGAAGTTTACAAAATTAATTGGTTCAGTTTCTTTTTTCTCCACCCCTCCTCCCCAGAGGACTGTTTAACTCTGTCTTATGGTGGTATGGGGGACTGAACTGGACACTTTGGAGCCTCAAGCAAGAAAGTCTCTTTGCATAACCACTATGCTATCTACCTCAGTCCAGCTTCAGTATTTAGATTTAAAATTTTTTGCATATAATTTTAAATTGCAGGTACTGAGATGAATGGTTATAAAGTAAGGTGATGTGATGTGAATATTAGAAGGATTATGAATTTATTGTCAATATGGTGCTTAAACAATATAAATCAGAGGAACTGGGATTTAGGTCTTGGATACTATTACCCTGGTTTTTTAAAATTAAAAAAGAAAATCATATTTTGCTTAGTGACTTAACAGTGTTCAATAAAATTATATGATTTTAAGAATATTTTCATACCAACCCCACACAGTGTGTATAAATCACCATTCTCTCTCCACCGATTTCTGTGTCTCACCCCCCCCAAATTCCATAATTCTAACAAAGTTTAAGACTTAGTTTGGTAACCTTTTTTCTTTTCTTTCCAAATTCACTTAATATAGTGATCTATATTCCACATTCCACATATGTATGAAACTATCCAGAATTGTCTCCTGTTTACTTATTTTAGTATAATCACCTCCCTTTGTATCAATTTTGTTCCAGATTATATGATCTCATTCTTTTTAACTGTGGAGTAATGTTGCATTACTCCAGGCATCCCTCATTGGAAGCTCAGGCTGTGTACAAATTTTAACTGTTATAAATAGTGCAACTCAGGAAACTCATTGATGGAGCATCTGGTTAGAAAGGACTATGCAGAAAAGCCTGCGCAAGAGCCTGGGTTTAAGCCTCTGTCATGCTTCAAGAGTGAGACTGGTCTGCAGGTGTCTACATTTCTCTTCCTCTCTACCTACCCTACCCTCTCAATTTCTCTCTGTCTTATCAAATAAGAGAGAGAATGAGAGAGAGAGAGAGAGAGAGAGAGAGAGAGAGGAGGAAAACAAATGGTCATCAGGAGTGGTGGATTCCTAGTGTCCGGCACAGAGCACCAAAAAAAAAAAAAAAAGTAAATTAAATAATGCAAACACACATCTAGGGTTAATGATGGCTTGCATGATATCATATAAACTAGAACGACAATTGTTGTTCGGATGTGGAGAAAAAGAGAACAAGGAAACTCAGTGCACTGTTACTGGGAATTAAAACTTGCGACTCATATAGAAAACAGTCCAGAGAATACTTAAATAAATATGGAAATAGCCCAAGACCCAGCAGTACAGCTCCTAGGCATATAGCTAAAGAACTTAGAAGGACCTTAATTGTTTTTTACTTTTATTTATTTATTTATTTATTTATTTATTTATTTATTTATCATTGGACAGAGCTGAGAGAAATTGAGAGGGAGAGAGAGGAGAGAGATAGACACTTGCAGCTCTACTTCACCACTTGTGAAGCTTTTCCCCTTCTGGTGGGGACCAGGGGCTTGAACCCAGGTCTTTGTGCACTGTAATGTGTGCAATGAACCAGGTATGCCATCATCTGGCCCAGAAGGACCTTATTTGTTTCAGGACATTTGTCATGAGTATCTGACTTTTGACATCAACTGAATAGAATGAATAACAACATGAAGTCAGGGTCTGGCAAGCTGTTAGAATGATTTTCACTGTGAAGAGTTAACATTCACACTGTAATTTCTAGATTTGGGTAGGAGGGTTCCCCTTGAGGGATTGTGAACACCATGCTCTACAAATGTCTAAATGTTTTCTATAATTATCCCTGGATTTGTCCTTGGTGGGGCTGGAGGCTCTGAGCTCCCAGGGGAGGATTATTGTTAGCATTGTTATTTAAAACCAGTGTAAACAAATAACAAACTATTCACTACAGGGAATGTAGTGCTTTGAGCTTTGAGATAGGAGGATTCAAATGGGATTTTCAAAATTATGTTGCTGATTTTGCTACCAGAACAGATGTGGACTTAAAGAAAAAGATAAATTGCTGGGTGGTATTCTCCAAAGAAAGCTCCACATGCCTGCCTTACTTCATGGGATAGCTTTTGGTGACTTTTTAAAATTTTTTCCCCTTTTTATCACTTCGGCAAGTTTAAGTATACTGCTTATTGGATTCCAGTCTTTGTATTCAGTGTCACTTCATGACAAGTCCCTTTGATTTTTCCTAGAGCCTATTTCATTAACCCTCTGGATAGACATTTTTAGTAAATACTTAACAATAGTTTTACATATTTAAATTGAAATTTGAATTTCAGCAGTTACATGTATCTCTGCCATTTAAAAAAAATATTTATTTATTTATTCCCTTTTGTTGCCCTTGTTGTTTTATCATTGCAGTTATTATTGTTGTTGTTATTGATGTCTTTGTTGGATAGGACAGAGAGAAATGGAGAGAGGAGGATAAGACAGCTAGGGGGAGAGAAAGACAGACACCTGCAGACCTGCTTCACTGCCTGTGAAGCGACTCCCCTGCAGGTGGGGAGCTGGGGGCTTGAACCGGGATCCTTAAGCCGGTTCTTTCACTTAGCGCCACCTGCGCTTAACCCACTGCACTACCGCCCAACTCCTTCTCCTGCCATTTATAAGCAGTTCTGGCTCATACAGCTTTAAACTTTTCTTCTTCCTTCTCCTCAGCAATAACTGATATTTTACAAAGAAGTTTTAAATTACATTTGTTGCTTTTATAAAATGAACTCAGGGCTGGAAAGATAACTCAACAAGTAGAGTAGGTGCCTTGCAATGCCCTGGAGCCAGGATCTAGTCTTGACAACATATGGAAAATATTAGTGCTCTAGGCTCTGGTACTCTGGGGTCACATACTCTCTTCCTGTCACTCTCTCTTTCTTTATCTTTCTTTCTGCCCTCCTTCCTTTCTATCTTAGTCCCCCCCCTCCCCAACCAGAGCACTTCTCAGGTGGTCCTGGGGATTGATTAAACCTAGGACTTTGGAGCCTCAGGCATGAGAGTCTTTTTGCATAACCATTATGCTACCCTTGCCCCTTTCTTTTCTTTTCTTTTTAAATTATCTTTATTTATTGACTAGCAATAGCCAGAAATTGACAGGGTAGTGGGAGGGAGAGAGAAGGAGAGATACCTGCAGCACTACTTCAAAACTCAAAAAGCTTTCCCCCTGCTTGTGGGCACAGGGGCTTGAACCCAGGTCCTTGTGCATTGTGAACTCTACCAGGTGCACCACCACCCGACCCCTCTGTCTCTCGTGTAAACCTGGGAAACCGAACAAAATCAGAACACCTTGGTGTTACCAGAAAACTGAATTTAATTCTAGTGTCACCAGAATCAGCTAATGCCAAAATTTCTGGGCTCTGATGTTCAGTAAGATTTCTCTTTTATCTAAAAAGGAAGGTAGACAAAAAAAAAAAAAAAAGATTCACATTATGCATACAAGGACGACTAAGATATGGGCAGAGGTCATATGGTAAAAACGCAATGGATTGGGGCTGGGTGGTGGTGCACTTGAGCGAGCACAGGGTACAGCTTATAAGGAACTGGGTTCAAACCCCTCATCCTCCACCTGCAGATGTGGAACCTTCACAAGTTGTGAAGCACTGATGCAAGTGTTTCTCTTTCTCTCTCCTTACCTCTCATTCTGTCTTTACTCAATAAATGTATAAATAAATACATGAAAAAATTAGGATGCAGTAAATTAAAATTTTGCATAAGACAGCAAAGAAGAAAAAAGAGAGGAGTGATGAGAAAAAGTAGATAGAAAATTAAGTTAAGAGAGATATTGTAAAAGGCAGTAGCCTTGAAATTCCCTTTTTATGCAGTTGTTTGTTAAGTGCTTTTAGTATGAGTTGCTTGTAGTATGAGGTGGAAAATTCCTTGCCCCTTCCCCCTTGAATAAACAGGACCTAATCAGTGAAGGCCACCCATTGTTCGAAGGACCCTGCCTGGGGACAAGCCTTATCAGGACCTTTGCACAGACTTTGTGGTGTGCTGTCTACCGGATGGGTGGTCATAGCCGATGGCAGGAGGATGTGGCGACCTTGCCTGGTTGAATTCTATTGGTTGTGTGATCTTACTATATTTGAAACTAGCCCGCGCTTTGCTTTGAATGGATCATGCTTTTACTAAGTTTGAAATGATTGGATTTTGTGTTTGCTATAGCCTGTTATTGGATGTAGGTTGACAAGGTGATGTGCTCCCCCTCCCTGAGTGTAGTCTGAATTCCCATAAATTGTGTGGTTTGAGCCCTGTTCGGGGTCGAGCTTGGTAGACTAACACCAGTCACCATCTCGGCCCGGATTGCAATTCCTCAATAAGCATCTTTGCTTCCTTGCAGTGGATGGTGGTTTGATTTATGCTCGCTAACAGATATAAAGAGGGGACAGTGGAGCCCCTGGGTAAGTACACACATTACAGAAAGCTGCAGGGGTCTCTGTTTCTTTCCCTATCTCTCCTCCCCTCACAACTTTTCTGTCTCTATCCAATTATAAATAAATAAATATTAAACGGAAAGGGAAATATTTCTAAAAGAAAGAAATGGGGGGGGCTGGATGGTGGCACATCAGGCTGAGCGCACATATTACAATGATTAAGGACGACTCAGGGTCTGAGCCCCTGGTCCCCATCTACAGAGGGGGGATAGCTTCATGAGTGGTGAAGTAGTGTTGCAGGTATCTCTCTGACTTTCCCTCTCTGTTACCTTCTTTCCTCTAGCTTTCTGGCTATCTTTATCCAATAAATAAATTGCCGGGAGCCAAAACCTTAGCTAAGTCTCTCACATAGCCGGTGAACGGACATTCTGATCATTGTAACTGTGATTACCATCTAACTGTTTGGAAAGTTGCTCACCCACCTCCCTCCCCCCACTACCTTAGCAGAACTTCCTCATGGTGTGTGCTTAAAATGCGGCTGTAAAATAAAATTTTCAGAGCTTGATCAGAAACCTGTCTTGCTCTCATTCTTCGTGTCTCTTGTCCCCTCCATTCTCTCACCCCCTACCCTAGGTTTCCGTCAATAACCCTGCAGGCCGGGGCAATAAATAGAGACAATTAAAACATTAAGAAAAGGAAAGGAAAAAAAAAAAAAAGAAAAGAAGAGAAGAGAAAAGAAAAGAAAAGAAAAGGGAAAGCCCTAGAAGAGAAAAAGTAAAGATGGAAAAGAAGGAGAGAAGAAGAGAGCTTAGGGGTAGTCAAAGTCCAATGAAGGGGATTCTTAAAGATAGTTTTGAATGAGGGGAGTGGGGCTGAAATGGATGCCTCCTATGGTTGTAGGTCCCTTATACACAACAGAATTGAGGAGAAAAGTGTGGTTATCAGAAATGTTAAGTTTTTACCCAGGAAAGTGAGAGAACACACACCAGAGTACACTGGGCCATAAGAGACAAAGGCACTAACTCACATGTTACACTGTTGAGGGAGAGAAGGACCCTTCAAAGATGGGGGTGGTTACAGGTGTGGCTTGGGAGGTGTGGGCTGGGTTTTGAGTTTATAACCCATAAACTGAGCACTTTGGGCCTTTCTTTGGCCCTGACTGCAACCATGTAAGTCTCTCTCTCTCTCTCTCTCTCTCTTTCTTTCTCTCTCCCTCTCCTTCTCCCTCTCTGTTCTTCCCTCTACCTCTCTGTTTCTCTCCCTCTCTCTCTCTCTCTCTCTCTCTCTCTCTTTCTCTCATCTTTCCCAGGACTAACTTGAGATGTGAGCAGTTTTCAGTCCTGTTTCTTTCTTTTTCTCTACTCTCTCTCTCTCTTTCCCTAATATGCTTTGTTTTCAATAAAGTTTAATTTACCTGAATAAACATGCTTTTCCATCAATTCTTTGCTGAAAAGTTATGGCAAACTCTCAGAATAGGGAACAGACGTTGTGCCCCCCTGCCCCCCCCCCCATCCATTTGACAGCACCAAGGGCAGGAAGACAGTGCAAGGCTATGCCCATAATGTTGACTTTTATAAGCTTCCAAGGCCCTGCCTTCTCTCCCTTTTTAATCCATGCCTATACCCGTTAGCAATCCTAGTATCTTTTCCTAAGTAGTCCCATAACAATTTTATGACCCATCATATGCATAGTAAATAGAGTTCAAGGGTGGTAGATAGCATAATGGTTACACAAACAGACTCTCACGCCTGAGGTTCCAAAGTCCCAGGTTCAATTTTCCATAGGACCATAAGCCAGAGCTGATCAGTGCTCAGGTTAAAAAATAATAATAATAAAATAAAATAAAAATCAATAGGGTCCAACAAAAAAATCTGTTTATGTGATATTTTTCAGACATTTTGAGATATTTTCAACTATATAGTATGTTCTATGAATGATGTATAGCACTGCATAAAGCAGCATTGAATGTTTGTTCAAACTCATCAATTAAAAAAAAAGACAGAAACAGTTGGGACCAGGCGGTGGTGCACCTGGTTCAGCAGCGCACACATCACAGCGCACAAGGTTTGGGTTCAAGCCCCTGGTCCCCATCTGCAGGGGGAAAGCTTCAAGAGAGGTGAAGCTGCGCTGCAGGTGTCTCTCTCCTGTCTCCTTGTCTATCATCCTTTTCCGTCTTGATTTCTGGCTGTCACTATCAAACAAATAAAGATAATAAATTAAAAAAAAAATAAAAAGAATAAGAGTTACCAGGGGTCTGGCGCTGGCACACCCATTTAAGCGCACATATTTGCATGCACAAGGACCCTGTCTGAGCCCCAGTCCTCACCTGCAGGGAGGCCCTTCAGGAACAGTGAAGCTGGCTTGCAGGTAATTCTCTGTCTCTATCTCCCCTCTCCTCTAAATTTCTCTCTATCCTCTCAAGTATGGAAGAAAGAAAGAAAGAAAGAAAGAAAGAAAGAAAGAAAGAAAGAAAGAAAGAAAGAAAGAAATTAAGAAAGGGCATGAGGAGCAGTGCTCTTCTTAGTGCCTGAACCAAACCCCATCAATAACCCTGGTGGCAATAAATAAAATAGTTACTTCTATGAATATATTTCTTGTTTCTGATTTCTGCATCTTTAGGAGCTGTTATAACCATTGTGTTACATATTTCTAAATTCTTCAGAGATTTTTTTTCTACAAATAACTGAAATACAGTAAATAAATTTGGAAATTTTAATATCAAAGAATACTATCTAATCTGTGCTTTGTATTCAAGTTTCAGTAATCATGCTTAGATTGTATGCTATTCTTAGAAATCATGATGGGTCTCAGTAAACAATTTAATATTAACTTCATAGGTATGTATTTATTTTTACCTAAATACTGCTCAACTAGGGTTTATGGTGATGGTGATGATGGGGTGGGGGGTTAGGAGGGTGAAGTAGAGAATGGAATTTGGGGCTTTGAAGCCTCAGGCATTAAATACTTTTTTGCATAACCATGATGCTATCTCCCCTGCCTGACACACTAAACATTTTGATCTGGAAACATTTTACAGCCCTTTTCAGTTTTCCATAAAATACTTTGAAATACCTCAACAAGTTAGCTTGTTCACTGTACCTGAGAATGAATTTCCTCACAATTAGTCTCAAGTTAAATACAACTTGACTAGAATAAAGTATAAATGGGGCTGTCTTTTCACAGTTCAGAAAATTGGTTTGTCCCATTATTAATAACAATAGTTTATGGTGTGCCTGACGAGTATTTCTCATTTTAAAGTTATTGATTTTCTTTTTGAATAAGTGTTTTTATTATAAGGTTATTTAAATATACTGTTCCATATCAAATATTTGCATCATGAAAATCATGTGTATATTAATTCTAAAGTTGTGATTTTTAAAGTTCCACTACCCCTTATATATTTGTAAGTAGAAGAGTCTTGCATTCATGGGGCCAGATGGTAATGCACTTGGTTAAGTGCACGTTGTAACAAGTGCAAGGACCCAGCTCTTTATCTGCAGGTGTGTCGCTTCATAAACAGTGAAGGAGCCCTTCAGGTATCTTTCTCGCCCTGTCTATGTTCCCCTCCTCTCTCAATTTCTCTGTCCTATCCATTAAAAAAAAAATGGGCACAGGCATAGATAGCATAATGGTTATGTCAAGAGACTCTCATGCCTGAGGCTCTGAAGTCCTAGGTTCAGTCCCCAGTGCTCTGGTTAAAAAGAAGTAAAATAAATATTTTTTTTTTAAAAAAAGGCTCCAGGAACAATGGATTTGTAGCACTGGCAGCAAGCCACAGCAATAACCCTGGAGGCAAAACAAATAAACAAACAAGTTTTTCTATTCACTTCATTAACTTTTCTATTCACAGATTTCTTATCAGGAAAGAGTCTCTCTCTACTTAAGACAGAATTTTTTTTTTCTTTTGCAACATAGTTTAAAGTAACTGTCTTTGAGTAGAGACTCTTGAAGTAAACACGTCTCAATTAAGTCAAGGTGCATTTCCCGAAAAAGCAAGATTTGGAACACCTATCACTAGTGTATTTAAATGAGTGACTTTCCATTAACTATCTTCTGGTGTTTGAAATGTAGAAACTGACTGGCATTTTCTTTTAATTTCTGCTTATTAATGATACTGCAACTCCATATCACATTTATATTGGTATCCTGCAAAGTCTTTTTTTATTGTCCTGTGGACTGGTGGTGTTTTAAATTTTTTAAGAAAACATAGTTTAACATACGATTGTTCTTAAAATATCTTTCCTGTCAATCATACTTTAAGTACTTCATATGTTTACAAAAGTCTTCACAGTTCTGAGCTCTATTTTACCAGCTCCGGTTTTCCCAATACTTTTTAGTAGGATGTCCCTTTTGCAATTAGACCCTTTACCAGCCCAGTGGAACTTTTTTATTGTTTGCAAATGTTTTCTTCTTCAGATCAATACCTTGGGAGGAAATCTCCTGGCTGCTAATTTCTGCATTACCATGGCCATTCACATTCAAATTATATTCAGCTTTATGTTCTGTAGCCTGAGGATAAGTCCTGTTTTAAGCCCCACATTCCTTCCAATTGAAATAGCCTTGGGTTCTGTTTGTCTGGAGGGAGATTTTGACAAGCAGAAGGTATGTTTGGAAGATTACAGATTGTGGAGGTCTTTACATACCAGTTAAGCCTATGAATACTGTGGACTTAAATTCATCTCCATGACTAGTCTCTACATTAATTCACTTCTTTTCACTTCAGGGGCCTTATCTACACTTGTCTTCTTTTACATATTCCAAAAAGGTCTTCCCCAGAGTGTTTTTCAGATGTTATTTCCTCTGCCATAAGCATTCCCCCCCACACTAAATTCTCCGTGGTTGTTCTCTCTTATCTCCCGGGTTACCTTTGAAATCACTAATTTTTTGAGAGGCTGTTCCTGTTAGTATTTACACAAGCTCTACTAACTCTTCCATTATCTTTTTAGCACCTGTTCTTTCCCACATAGACACTGCTAATTTAATGAGCACACCTGGGGACAGAAGATTTTAAGCAAAGTTAGTTCAGGGCCATGGCTGATGTTCCATTAGTAACAGTTTCTTATACTACTCACTTTTCTCTCTAACTTCCATTCTTCTCCCAAACCCTGAAGGACAGTAATGATGTTGTCTACTTCATGCTTTTATTTCTATAGTTAGATACCTTTAATGACAAAAGTCACATTTGCAAAGTTTATGCCCTCTCCACATTCTTTCCAAATCCATTTAAATATTTTCTTAAAAAATATTTTAATTTATTTATTATTGAGTAGAGACAGAGAAACTGAGAGGGGAGAGGGAGATAAAGAGGGAGAGAGGAGCTTCTCACTTACAGGCAGGGACCAGGGGCTTGAACCTGGGTCCTTGTGCACTGTAGTGTATGCACTTAACCAGGAGCGCCACCTCCAGACCAGGATTTAAATACTTTTTTTTTTTCAGTTGTGCTGCTTTTTTTTTTTTTTTTTTTGCCTCCAGGGTTATCACTGGAGGTTGGTGCCTGCACTATGAATCCACTGCTCCCTGGAGGCTTTTTTTTTTTTTTTTCCATTTTTGTTGCCTTTATTGTAGTGGGTATTGTTATTATTGGATAGGACAGACAGAAATGGAGAGAGGAGGAGAAGATGCTGGGAGGGGGAGAGAAAGATGGACACCTGCAAGCCTGCTTCACTGCCTGTGCAGAGACCCAACTTGCATTGCAGATGGGGGCTGGGGACTCAAACCAGCCAGAATCCTTATGCTGATCCTTGAGCTCGGAGCCATGTGCGCTTAACCCGCTGTGCTACTGCCCAGTCCAGCCCATTTAAATACTTTTTACACTAGATTGTACCTCAAGGCAGGCAGAAAAGTGAGGTCACACACATATACACACAAATTCAAACATGGAGACATCATATCTAGTCTCTATATATACACTTAAATATATTGAGTTACCAGATCAAATATATTAAGTGGTGATTTATAATAGTGTAAAAGTCCAAATCTTTATATTGTCTGTTCTTCTAGCGTTTGCCCTTCTTCCGTAGCCAGTCAAAAGCGTCAGGTTGAGCCTGATGTAAAGTTTTGAGACCTCCTTTGAATCTGGAGAGGTGGCAGTCGTTGACTATGTGGGTCATAGTCTGTCTGTAGCCACAGGGGCAGTTCGGGTCATCTCTGGCTCCCCAGCGATGGAACATAGCGGCACACTGGCCATGGCCTGTTCATTAGCAATTGAGGAGGGCCCAATCATAATGTGCTAGGTCAAAGCTAGGTTGACGCTTGCAGGGGTCTGTGATGAGGTGTTTGTTCTTTACCTCAGCTGACTGCCAACTCTGTTTCCAAGAGACTGGGACAGAGAAGTTCAGTGTAGGCATAGGGGACCAGATTGGGTGACGAGACATCAAGCGTTGGACAGGGTGGGCGAAGATATCCGCGTATATTGGCAGGTCCGGTCGAGCGTAGACGTGGGAAATGAACTTAGATGATGCCGCATCCCGATGAATATCTGGCAGGGTGATGTTGCTAAGAACTGGCAGCCATGGAACCGGGGTGGAACGGATGGTTCCAGAAATTATCCTCATGGAGGAATATAATTTGGAATCGACCAAGTGGACATGGGGGCTACGGAACCATACTGGGGCACAGTATTATGCAGTGGAATAGCATAATGCCAGAGATGATGATCGTAGTGTGGAAGTGCTTGTGCCTCATGAGGAGCTGACCAGTCTTGCAATGATGTTATTCCTCGTGCCCACCTTTGCTGCAGTTTTTATGAGATGTTCGTGAAATGACAGAGTGTGATCAAGAGTAACGCCAAGATAGACTGGCTGGGCTTCATGCCGGATTCTCGTATCGCCAAGCTGCACATTAAGCTCACGCGAGGCCGAGGCATGGTGTAGATGGAAAACAGATGATACCGTTTTTGCAGTGCTAGGGATTAGTCGCCATTTTTTACAATAATCAGATATCAGAGACATGTCTTTCGTGAGTGTTTCCTCGAAGATGTCGAACTTGGATGCCTGAGTTGCACAGCAGATGTCATCGGCGTAGATGAACTTCCTTGAAGAAGTTTCTGGGAGGTCATTGATGTAAATATTAAATAGCATAGGAGCCAGAACAGAGCCCTGGTGGAGGCCACTTGAGACAAGTCTCCATTTGTTAGACTTGTCACCCAGATGCACCCGGAATCTTCTGTTTTGGAGAAGAAACGATATAGTGTTGGCCACCCATGGAGGCAGGCATCTTGAGATCTTGACTAGGAGACCACGGTGCCAGACCGTGTCATAGGCTGCTGTGAGATCAACAAAGACAGCACCCATCTTTAAATTCTTCTGGAATCCATTTTCAATGTAAGTTGAGAGGGCCAGGGCTTGTTCGCAGGTAGATCTTCCTGGGCGGAAACCAGCTTGGGCGGGTGATAGGAATTTCTCTGTAAGATGAGAAATACGTCTGTAAGATGAGAAATATTGTCTGTAGTTAGCCCTATCTCTTCCATTTTGATTATAGACAAATTGCTAATTGATGTTATCCAAATGAAAATTTGCTTGAGAATGAGTCTTGATGCTATAAGTATCTATTTTAATTCAATGCGTAAATTAAGTAACTTTAACATAGTGGTGCGTGTGTGTGCACGCTTGCGGTTGAGTTTCTATATATATGGTTTCACTCCTCTGGGAGTTTTTTTTTTTTCATGAAGATAGAAATAGAGATGGAAAACAGAGACAACAAAAAGGGGGTGGGGCACTGTAGCACCAAAGCTTCCTCAGCTTGTATAACACCTCCCAGGTGGTATGAGGGCTCACACCTAAGTTTCACCATAGCAAAGAAGGTACTTTACCTGTGAGCTATCTTTCTGCCCCTTCCTTTCACTTCCTTATGGATATAGTCCACCGTTCGTAAAGTTTTCCTCATATGATTCCCAAAGCATCTGTAGAGATCTATTTTCTTTTGATAATCAAGCACTTTTTGTACAAAATATTTCCTACTGGAGGTCAGTCGGTAGCGCAGTGGATTAAGTGCACATGGCGTGAAGTGCAAGGATCAGCGCAAGGATCCTGGTTGGAGCCTCCCGCTCCCTGCAAGGGGGTCGCTTCATGAGTGGTGAAGCAGGTCCGCAGGTGTCTTTCTCTCCCCCTCTCTTGTCTTTCCCTCCTCTCTCCATTTCTCTTTGTCCTATCCAACAACAACGACATCAGTAACAACAACAATTATAACCACAACAACATTAAAACATCAAGGGCAACAAAAACGGGGAAGAAAAAAAAAGCCTCTAGGAGCTGTGGATTCGTGATACAGGCACAGAGCCCTAGAAATAACCCTGGAGGGAAACAAACAAACAAACAAACAAACAGCCCACGTACATCCTTCTACCCTCCCTCAAGCAGACTGAAATCATTCTGAGAACAGGGAGGACACATTTCTTTCAGAACTCATTATCATGCATAATAGTTACGTACTAAATATGTTTCAAAAGATTTGTTGAATTTTAATGAGATGAGCTGAAGTGGCAAATAGCATTGATTTCACCCTCAAACCATTGTTGTACCCACTTGTTCTCTCTCCTAACTGTGCTGCCTCTGTCCTTAAGTAGGGACCTATCACTGTAAGCACATTCACCACTGGTTTGGTGATTGTGTCACTATGCCAGCATAGAAAGAACGTTTTTATTTATATGCTCACTACAATAGATTCTCTTATTCAGAAGTGGAATAAATTTCTAAGTATGATTGCTTTTGAAGAGGAAAGTTCCTTTAAAATGAAGCTGGAAAAGAGTCGATTCCTGCTCTGACGGCACTTTTTAATCATCACTGTTTTGCCCCTCCAGTGCGACCGCCCATTTCTGAAACCGACCTCGTGGTTTTGATGCACCATCGTGGCTAAATACAGTATATCATTGCAGCAGGCTCTTCATATTCTGTTATTGTTAATGATGCTTTTTATTTACCAGAACCATAGGCAATATGATATTACTTTCATTCAGTGAGCCCAGCAGGAGACTTTCTAAAAAAGTGTAATGCATTTGCTCTAATGTCTCTGATCCAGTGGATCTGGCCTGAAAAACCTCCAAGTTGGGTAATTACATTTTCGCTACCTATAATTTCCACCACCCCTTTGAAGGCTTGGAGAATTTTTCTCCTTCTCATACTCTACACATTTGTGATATTTCCTGAATACTACTTTAAAAAGGGAAGAAAATCAGCCAGTTTTTTACCTCCAGAAAGTGAGGAAAGAACATTCAAGAATGGAGAAGTCAGTTCAGAATGCATTTCCAAAGTTGTGGCATTCTTAAAGTTTGCCTTTATTTTATTTTTTAAATGTTATTTATTTTGTCAAGAAAGAGAGAAGTTGAGGAGTAAGGGGTAGATAAGAGAAGAAGACAGAGACAGTGAGACAGCTGTAGTACTCGTTCACTGTCTTTCCTGTGTAAGCAGGAGGCTGAGGGCTCGGATCAGGATCCTTGTGCATGGTAACTTATGCACTTAAGCAGATGCACCAACACCAAGCAGCCTTTTTAGTTATTTTTATCCCTAAAATATCTGTGTGCTTTTTCACCCCCTTTAGCTACCCACCTTCTCTCACTTTCTAACAAACAGTATTCTCATGCTATTCTGATTTTCCAAATAAGTATAAATAGAGTATGTGGACTAGTAAAACAATTCTGACTAATACACTCATATTATGTACAAGAATTTACCCCAGGGAGACTTAACTTTAAAAATAGCCACTAGAAATGGAAAGACACAATACAAAGAGAGAAATTTCCAAAGGCAAAATTTTATTTTCAAAGGTTTACTCTGTCTGTGTGTGTGTCTGGGTTTAAAAGCCCTCTGATCATGTTCCCCTAACAATCCCCCTTCTGGGAGTATGGACCAACATTCTTTTTTGGAGTGCAGAAGGTGGGAGTTCTGGCTTCTGTAATTGCTTCTGTGCTGCACATAGGCATTGTCAGGTGGATCCATACCTCCAGCCTGTTTCTATTTTTCCCTAGTGGAGTGGGGCTCTGGAAAGTTGATGTTCAGGTGAGGACAATATATTTAATAAACAGGAACCAAAAAGTATGAATAGAGCATATAAGAATAGGGATCTTATGGTAGAAAGAAGCTTGGAAGTCTATTTTAGGTATGTTCCAGGGGTCCCATGACTTTAGTAATTTTTGCCTGAGCTTGATATTTAACATGCAGGTGGACTATGAATATTGTCTGGAAGATGGTATCAGAGTTGAGAATAGGATTAGAAAGCTGAATTAGAACAGAGATTAACTCCCAAATTTAAAGAAAGTACATAAATACAATTAATTGTTTACCCTACTGATTTGACCGGGGGCCCATATATATTCATATTTAGCCCAGGAGCCTATATAATCTCTGAGTTCCTGTCAGTCTGAGCTCACAGTCCATGGTCACAGCTAGGATATAGGCTGCACTCATTTCAGGACCAGACCTCCTTGAGTGGCAGGATATGATGATCCAGCCTCCCTTTGGAGAGTGGGGAAGTCCCTACCATTGCTGCTTTATCATAAAGGCAAGGACCTGGAGAGGCTCATAAGAAGGCTTTTGATGCCATTCCTTATGGAAATGACCAGTGATGGTGGAAAGAGGTGTCTAATAGAGGTTTAGGCCCATATTGTTTATGTGGGAATTCAAAGATTCACTGATTAGGGCCCCAGATGCTGGAGTGGCCTTGAATTGACCAAAAAGATCATCATTAAGTGAGTTGGTGTTTTGCTTTTATGAAACTTTTGTAGTCCTTTTTTATCTGATGAGTTTAGACTTTCTCCCAGTTGTTAAAGCACTGAGTGTCATTTATTTATATCCAAACTGGTATTGGGTAAAACAGAATTTTACAGTACATCCCCTATGAGAAAGGAGATACACATAAATTGGAATGCAGCACACTCACCTAAATTCCTTCCCATGCATACATCCTCCCAGGAAAGATGCTGCTTTCTAAGATAGACAGAAATAAGAGATTTCACATTTTATTCCCTGTACATAGGTTATGTCAGCACCCACAATTTTCTGCACATCACATGTGATGGGGTAAAGGTGTATGCTTTTACTGAATGAAGTCATAGGATCAACTTTAATTTTTCTTTTTCTTTCCTTCTTTCATTTATTTATTTATTTATTTATTTATTTATTTTTTGGTGTTCTTTTTTGAGTAAAAGGTTCTGAGTTCAAGGGGTGAAGGTAAATGACTGAGGTGAGTAATAATATTTAAGTGCAAAATGGTATGATGTTGAAGTCCAAAAAATTGTACGACTTATTTTCAATCCTGAATAATAGCATTAGCAGAGTTGCCATGACTGGGTATTGATCATTGCATCATGATAACATGAAGCAGTGACTTCAAAGGAAGCTCTTCCTCAAGTGTGTAGTGCCTTCAGTCATGTTCCACATTGTTTTGAACATGGGCAAATATGGAGTGCTATTCCTCCTTTCTATGTTCTCTTCAGGGAGCCAGATGCTCACGTAATCCTCATGATTTCTGTCAGTCCATCCAGATGCTTAGTTCAAAGCTCTACCTCAGAATCTAAAACAGATCATAATCTAGACAGTTCTTCACCTGGCCACGAGAGATGACATCACTGTAAAATAGACCCTGCATATATATTTATATGGGACATTTATTCAGTACATTGATATTATAGCTGTTAAAGTTAACTACTGTAATTTTATTTTATACATTCTTTCCTTTTCCTAATAAGCCTTGATTTTGTTGACTCTATAGTGCCTGATGGGGTAAATTTGCTGTATGTCACACTAGGTTACTCTATGCTTTTCTGATGTTGCAGACACTCATGTGGCACTTTTATCAAGAAACTCCTTGAGGCAGAACTGAGCAGACAGATGGATATCTCCACTGTGCTGGACTCAGGGCAGGACCAAGATAGCTCTTAAAGGAGTAGACCACACACAAATTTATAACTGGAAATAGTGGTAGATAGAATCAATTCTGTTTATAAATATCTAAAAAGGAGAACAGCATTTTTGGAGCAAGGTGATAATTTCAGTTTTGATGCATTGTACTCTAGGTGGTTGCAGGGCATAAACCAAAATGTTCTAGATGAGAAATGATCACACTTAGGCAGTGCTACTTACAAGAGATCACGGAGGTAATGAAAGACACAACCTTTCTTTTAAATTCCAGTTAAATATAACCAATGAATCCATGTTTATCTTTGGACTTCTATTCAATGTCACCAATTATTTTGTTTGCCTATTCGACATTTCTTGCTCATGAGTTCCCTGGCATCTTAGACTACTCTGGCATTAAATCCGCTCATCTCCTCATGGTGCCATCTTGTAATTGTAGGATTGGACTGGTATCATCTTTAAGCATAATCATTGCACAGTTTCTAATATTTTTCCACTGGTCCTTATACCACCAGTACAGTCAATCAACTGGTCCATTAATGACACATCTGAAATATGTTTTGTAGTGTTTTGATCAGACTCCGTTGGATCTCTAATACTGCTTTTTATAAATTTCCTATTTGATTAATTGTGCTCTTCAAAATACTGGTAAAAATATAGTTATTAATTTAGAGGCAGAGAGAAAGAGAACAAGCCCCACTCTAGCATATGTGCTACAGTGGATCAAACCCAGGGCCTTATAAATGCCAGCTCTATGCTTTATCTGCTGAGTCACCTCCCTGACTTCTGGCATGATTTTTAAGCACAGCTTACCAAAAGATTTGGATCTGGCAACTGATTTCACCTTCAGAAATGTTGCTAATGTTGACATATCAGTTCTCACTAGATTAATTTCTAATAGTACTACTTCTAAGCTATTAATTGCTTTTTATTATAAGAAGACAGATGTCAGATGTGTTAGACTTTGCTAGTTAACTTTTTTTGTTTCCTTTGCCTATTCTTTAAGACTTGTATGTATTTATTTTTACAAACTCTTAATTATATATGTACATGTGCATATATTTGGTCAAGTAGAAAACATACTGATCTCTGGACTAGAGACCACATGGTGAAATATGAATGCATTCTCATTACATAAAGACTGAGAGATTAACCCATTGTTAAAAACTAAAGGCATGAAAGTAATGATCTTGGAATAGGTACTTTTACTAGAATATTGCTTTTTTGCCAGCATATAATTACTTTCTAACTGATGTCTGTTTAGTAGGATTTTTACTTAGGTATTATGTAGAGTCAATATACTCTTGACCTTCTACAAGAAATTTAAATAGTCCCAAGTATTTGCAATTTTCTTTCAAAACTAGTAGAGCTTGTTCATTTTCTTTTAGAGGATCAACACATCTTAGATTGGAATTGGACCACTCTACATGAGGAGAGTGTTTGAGTAAGCCTATGCACTTAACAGACCATGCAATAAGGTGACCTTCCATATTTCTCAAATTCTCGAAACCCTACCCTTTTCAGTTTAGTATTTTTGATTCTTATGATTTTTATTATTTGTTTTTGTAAATTAATATTTAATGGAAGATATGAACACTGTAATCTATATTATTCAGTTTAGTCATATTAGTAGATCTTGTGGGATTAACATGAGCAAATAAAATGAGGGAAAATGAAACAAACTATGGGACAGATTTTGAACATTTATCTTCTAAAAAAATATATAGGGGCATTGGCATAATTGGTTGAGTATTACCATGTGCAAAGACCCCCCCTATCTTTCAGGAGTAGTGAGGGAAGGTATCTCTCTTTCTCCCTCTCTGTTTTATCTTCCCCTCTCAATTTCTCTGTCATATCAAATAAAATAGTGAGAAATAAAAGAGAAAAAGAAAAAGAGAGAGAGTGTTTGTGTGTCCACTACTGAGAGAGAGAGACTCCACTACTGGGAAAGGTGAATTCATAGTGCTGACACCAAGTCCCAACAAAAACCCTGGCAGCAATAATAATAATAACAAAACCAATAATGATAAAGATAAGCTCTTAGGGTTTTCTGTAACTACTGACTATGCTAATTGTTTATTTTTACCTTGAGAATAAATAAATGCATCCATTTTTGAGCTTTAAAAAATAAGGAAGGAATAAAATGTCAGAAGAGAAAGTGGAGAAAAAATTTAACAAAAAAATTTTATTATAAGTCCTTTGTGAATCTCTTTATAGTAACATGATTATTTACTACTAAGTATGAAAAATCTATACTGATACCCAGAGAGATCAAGCTCAGGAGGGACCATGGTGTTCAAGTGAAACATTTGTCTGTTTTCACAACTGTTGAATCATTCACTCAGTAATAAAACATACTTGGGCCAATCCCTAGGGAAATTCTCTTGTTCTTCAGCAAATTCATCAATCTGATTTTGGGCCCTTATTCAGCATAGTAAGTAGAAAGACTGGAAAAAGACACCATAAAGTACTTAATCAAATATTTTCTACTTAGACCTAGATACCCTCCTTACCTGCTTCCTATTTCACTTCCCTCAATCACTCTAAGTCTAACCTTGTAGAAAAAGTAAGGATTACAATAGCTAGCTAAGGGCAAGAGACTGACATATTTAATGACGGCTCTTTTGATCACTACCAGGCCACCCCCATCATCCAGGGCCCTAGTCAGGGAATCCTTGGATTCCCATATAGATATGATGAGCCTAGACCTCTAGCAGATCCCTCTCTCCACCATCACTGACCATCTCCATCAGGAACAGCATTATTGACTTTCTTGTAGAACTCTATAGGACCTTGCCCTCAATGTGGAACAATAATAGTAGGGACTGCCCCACTCTCTGAAGAAAAGCTGGGTCAACATACTCTGCCACATGAGGAAGATGGGTCCTGAAATGAATGAAGCTATGACCAAAATGTGAGCTCAGACCTACAGGGATGCAGAGGTTACACAGATTTACCTCTTTTAATCAGGCCTTATCAAACAGTCTTTTCCAAGGCTAGCATTTCAGGTTATTTTCTCCTTATTTCTGAAAGTTTGTCTTCAGCTGTCCTCTTTTAAAGTGTTCAGAGTCAGGCTTCACAATGAGATAGTTTAATAAGCAAAATAAGAAAAGAAGACAACTAAATTAACTGAAATGTGAGGAATACGCAAGCTATTACCCTTCCTCTCTTATACTCTAAACACTCCTAGATATATACAACTCAATTTGCATACATGGACAGACATATACACATGAATACACAAGATCATGCATGCCACATTTATGTAGTTTTATTTATGCTGATCCATTCTAAAATTTCATCCATTTATAGATATTCATGTATTTAGAATCCTCACATCTTGAAACTTAATCATCAACTACTGGAAAATTATTCTACCAAACATGGAGGAGCTAAGGGCAGAGATGCCAAAGGGTTTTCACAAAGGCAAGAAAAAGAATAAGGTGTAATGATCTGAAATATTGTCTAACATTTTTTTGTTGATCCTATATAGCTAACTATATTTCTAACTGCATGTTTTTAATATTTAAACCTTTAAATGACTCTTGGTATTCATCTTGTACAGATGCTAAAAAAGTCCATATCCGTGCTTATATTTAATTTAAAAAATAGTATGAAGAAAATAAAAGTAGACTTTCTGATTGTAAAACTGTTGAATAAACAGGACAAAGGTCTTCTCTGGACTTTGATGTAAGGTGACTATTCCATACTTTAAAATTAACTTAATTTTAGTTGTCTCTGTTGTTGGCCTAAATTTATATAATTTTCCAAACATTCCAATTCTTGCCTATTCACTCTGAGACATTCCTGTCTAGGTTCTGTTTGTTTTAAGATCACATACTTTCAGAGGAAATTCTAAACTGTTTCAGAATTAGAGAGACAGTCAAACCAGGGGGACATTCTCTTTCTTAACAACAGTGAAACTCCAAGACAACATCCATCAAATGACTGTGAGATGTGAAAGCATTCAAAAGCCATCGTATCCTGTGATGTGTAGAATAATTAAATACAACATCAGCATGACATCATCAGTGGTAGATAATTTTCAGCCATAAAATGCCATTTTCTCATATTAAGTTGAGGGTTGTTGGAGGTTTTTTTCTCCATTTCACCAAACAGAGTACAAAACATTGTGACATGCTTAATATTTCTTCCGCCAAGATGTCCACTCCGATTCCTCACCCTTTACAGAGTTGTTGATTTCATCCTGCATTTAGCTGCCAAAAAGCGATTGCGTGTGCAGCAGCAGTAACAAAGTGAAAATGAATTATGCATCAGAAGAAACTGCATTTGAGTCAAAAAACTTAGACTTCAGCATCTTCAAATTACAATATGATTTAAGAAGGAATACATTTAAGGAGATAGCAATGGACTGAGGTGAAGGGGTCAGCATTGGCCCGGTTTAATATAATTTCGCTTTCAATTATTTATTTTTTAAAGAGCTACTAAGCACACTGAATCTCTTTAATGGCAATGTCAAAAGTATGGAGACCGGAGAAAAGCCATGAATAATAGTGACAGATTGTTATGCATGGTAATGTTCTAGGGTCTGCTGCAAACGGCCGCTTTCATCGAAGTACAGAGAGCAAACAAGAAGCAGCAGACTAAGATGCATAGGACATGGCTCCCTTCTCTCAGCTGTGGAGAGCTGAACTCTATATCCTCTGAGATCTGACTTTGTCAAAAAGTCATTAAGCCAGTCCAACTACAAGAATTCTGCACTCTTCTTTGGACAAATGGAACACAGAATTACTTATTTAAATGGTCCACCTTTAATTTTATCAACAGTAAAACTGATTCTGAAAAATATCTACATAGATTTTCTTTAATTCAATTTACTTATAAAATAAAAAATAGAAAATATCAGCAAAACCATAGGATAAGAGGGGTACAATTCCACAGATTTCCACATGAATTTTTTAAGCACCCAATCACTGAACGAAATTGTAAAGAGTGTCAGAGAAGGCAGTAGGCACCAATTTGCCCCATCCCCGTCCCTTTCAGGAAAGCAATCAAGTGAAGAGATTTGTTCTAATAGGGAAATACTTACTGGGAAACAGTTGTCACAGTGTAAGGTATTAAATAAGTGTTAAAGAGTCTGATAGACATGGGAAGTATTAGTACAGAGGGAATATGAACAAAAATGGTATTTAGAGGTCCTGGATTAAGATTGGGGATGGGGACACTATGTAGTCATCAGCTTCTAGGGTTCTTGGATCCCTCTGCTCACTGTTCACCATTCTGTGTGGTTGTTGACTATGAAGAAACCTTCCCAAGAATTTTATTTCTCTCCTCTGAAAGAGCAATTCACTCAGCTGGGTGAAATAAAAATCCGGTTCTGTCTGTCAAGTGGTTATTGTGATACCATTACACAGTAGTGTATGTTAAAGAGTTACTAGGATCCTTGTCCCTGCAATTATCACAGCATTTCCTCAACTTTACCACTCCAGTGTTTCCCGATTTAGTGTCAGGAGACAAAGGTAATGTCATATGGGGGGGGGGGGGGTGAAAACAGTGTCATATGGAAAAAGCAGAAAACAGAATTGTGAATTGGGAGTGCAGATTTCTAGTCTTGGCTCTTACATGTTTATTTAGACAATGATGAGAATTTGTTTTTTCAACTTTTAAGTGAACAGATTGGTTAAATCAGTGGTTTGAAAGCATAAGCACACACATACACATGCAAACAGAATTTTTCTCCTTAGTAACAGAATATATATTTTTTCCATTTACAACAATTTTTGTTTCATAGCTTCCACCCCAGGTATTGAGCAGAATATGTGTTGGAGCAGGAATGGAGAGTATAGGGGCAAAGGGGAAATTTAACCCTGATCTCTCAGACTGGTCAAATAACCAAGTTAACAAATGGAAGTTTAATAGGAGGAAAGGACAAAATTAGTTGCCTACCTGTGAAGAATCTATCTGGATGTAGATTCTAAAGCAAAATGGGCAAGGTGAAGATAAAGATGCAGCCTGAGCTGTGTAATGAAATAGTTTTTTTGTTTGTTTGTTTTTTGCCATTTCCAGGAGAGAGGATAGCAGTTGCATGGCAAGGAGGTGACTGCATGTTGAAGAACAGAGGTTTGTACTGCTATTTATCTAGCTTTCTCCTAGAGAAAAGGTACTGTGACTGACACACACACACCCACACACTCGTGATATCACTCACAAGTAGATTTGAAGAACTGGGTATGGTATATTGCACTACAAAGGGCTTTGGGGAAAGAGGGAAAATGATGAGATGGAAGGGTGTTGGGGTGCTGGTAACTGATGGGGGAGGAGGGCCTAGGTTGAGGAAGCAAGTCTCCATCAGATAGCTAGATACCTGTCATGTGGAGAAAAAGAGTTGTACCTGTCAACAACTGATTACAAACCATTAACTCTCCAAGAAATGATATAAATAAAATCTAATTTTTAATAATTCCCTAAAGGTTTATTTTAAGTAAAGTACTACTGTTAACTTCAACTCACAAGTTTTCACATACCAAAGAAACAAATTTGGGAAGGTCTGTTCAGGTCATCCTGTGGAAGGCCTGACCTTCAGCTCATGGTGTCCTGCTGCCCTCCCACTGTTAACCTAGCTCCTGGGGTGTTCTGCAGAGTCCTGTCCTAAGCTCTATAGTTTAGCATGATTTCTAAGATTCTTACAACTTCTAAATCTCATAGAGTTACTGTCATATATCATTTTACTCTCCATTGTGACTCTCTTAAAACACATTCTACAACCATGTATACTTTTAAAAACATATTTTATTGTGAAGATTAATGGTTAACAGTAAATAAAGTTGTTGATACATGTTCCATTTTTTTTTCTATTTTCTGCAAACTCTTCTCACCCACAGCCTAGGTATTCCTCCATCATCATGCACCAGGGCCTGAAAGCCATCCTCATTCACCACCCCCAAGGGTCCAATCACATATAATTTCATTTAACAAAGCATGGGAGAAAGAGCTGAAATTAATAAAATGTTTCAGGATATAATTTTTGATAAAAGAACTGTTGTTTCCAATCAGACCTCAAAAAGTTTCTAAGTGATTAACCTGCACAATGCAGAACTTATTAGTAGTGCAGAACAATCATCATGCAGAAAAAGGAAAAATGGGTGAATAGTGCACCCATATGCTACTTCCTAAGCAGACAGATGGAAATGTGAAGAGACAGACGAGTGGTAGATGATTTTTTTTTTTCTTTTTTTAAAGCAATGCGAACAAAACTATTTTGCCATAGGTCAGTACCCTGGGATCCACTTTCTTGCAGACCTAAGACCCCTGGGGAAGAAATAGATTCTTTATTTTCAGTTAATAGACAATAGAAGAGTAGGATACCTGCTAGAGCAAGTGTGTTGTTATATATGAGGTACTGTCCCTCATTCAAGGCCCAGTATTACATGGGAATGATATATATATATATATCAGCATCAGGGTCAGTCCACTGACAGTGGAGCTGTGCTGTGGACTCTCTCACTCACCACCACCATTGTTGGTGACATTCAGTGCCTATACAACTTCATTATTCCAGTCAGCCATTATTTTTATTTTTTTATATCAGGTAAGAGATAGAGAGGTGGAGATAGGGACCAGGTGGTGGTGCATCAGGTTGACTGTACACATTACCATGCTTAAAGACCCAGGTTCAAGCCCTTGGTCTCCACTTGCAGGTGGAAAACTTCACACGGGATGAAACAGGACTCTCTCTCTTTCTCTCTCTTTCTCTCTCTCTCTCATCAAATGAAGTAAAGTTTTTAAAAAACCTTAAAGAAAAAAAAAAAGAGATAGAGATCATTAAAATGAGAGACATCTACAGTATTTCAGGTGGGGACCAGAGGCTTCAAATAGGTCCTCAGTGGTAACATGAGTGTTCTCTCTATTTGTGCCAACACCTGACCCCTGTTTTCTCATTTTGTGAAAAAAAAAAATTTTTTTGCATTGCATCAAGGAAGTGAATTTTCCTTCCCAAGTCATACTTACATTTAGACTGATTAGTAGCACTTCAGAATATAAGAATCCCCTTGTTAGTGAGGACTTCATTATTTCACAAAACTGCAATGATATAAAATATTTTTCTCAATACTATTCAAAAATTATTAAGTATCACCACATAATTTAGGTAGGGGTTATAATGTAAGAGCTAGTCTATCCTGAAGGATAAATCTAGCAAATGACTACAAAATTGAACTAAATATATTCTCGATTTTGTCATATTTATTGCTCATTTCCTGTTACAATAATATCAATGAAGGATGATAGAACACTGAAGGACATTAATGATTATCTGGCATATAGTCTTCTACATATTTAAAAAAAATTTCTTAAAACAGCCATGAACTTCCTAAATCAAATGTTTAATATCATTTCTTTTATTGAAGAAAAGGGAAAGAGAGAAAAAAAAAACAGTAAAAATTAGAGGAAGAAAAGCCTTTCTGTGGTCACATTTGGGAAAATCATGCCATCCTGCCTTAACTTGTTTTTCTTCTGTGTTAGAGAAATTCTACGAAGATTTATTTACATTGTTTAAAGCTACGCGATTTGTATCTCTGTCCCATATGCATGACCATCGTTCTTCAGATTAGGTTATCTAACACTTCTTCTTCAATCATTTTTTCTCCTTATCATATAAAGAGGACTTGGTATTTGTAATGTTCACTTGATTTGTGAATCTCTCTAGGCTATAACAAAGTGGACTCTGACTTGATAGAAGAGACTCTTATCACGATGAATTTAAAGTTACTGAGACAGGCAGAATCCTTGTCTGGATGAAAGGTAGATTTGGTCACTGTGATACCACTGACCTAGTGGGATTGGTCAAAGACCTGGGATTTAATTGCTGAAACTGGATTACCTGGAAAATCCAACATCTGTTAATATCTCCTTCTTTTTGGTTCTTGGGGAATATACTAGAGATGGAGTGTGGATGGCAATTATTCTTTATTTTTTTCTATCTTTCCTGGACTTGTTTTATCATATTTTTGTATGTGTCTTGAATGTAGATGTATCCCTGCTGCTGAGATAGTCAAAATGCTTTATATAAATTGTTTCTAATTTGCCTTCCTCTAATCTATAATTTTTGGTGTTTGATAGGCTTTAGGTATTTATTTTTAAATATGAGGTTCAACCAGACATTACCAGTTTGACAACACAAAATATTTTCTAAAATGTTGTCCAGTTTTTTAAATTTACTTATGATTTGGGGGTGGGGTGGGGAAGGTGCCCTTTTTGATTTTATTTTCTGACGATTGCTAACCTGTGACCCAGAAATCTCATGTTTGTTTTCCTTAAAGTGAGCCTTGTAGAGAATACCAGATGAGGAAAAGTGAGCAAATGTGATTTCATTTTTGGAATGAATTGACCCTTTTATTCCTTCAGGTCTCCCATGTGTAATCTTTCTACTAGTGGACACACACACATAGGCACACACACCATACCACACCTCGGCACAACCATAATAACATTTGCGTAAAGGAGAAACAAGGGAGTAATGGGTATTTGGGAGACTATTTACTACATCCGCATAAGCCTTGCCTATTGTTGCAAGCACATCTTATTTGGGTAATACTTAAATATAATGAAATGATAATTATCTGCTATTTAAATTTTCTTTGGAATCATGGAGTGTACAAATGGACAAAATTGTATATCCCCATCAGGCAAATAAGGTGATTTATATAATGTAGATTTCTACAAATCAATGAAGTAAATATATGTTGCTACAGGGTATTGTTCCTAGTACTTTTCTATATTAAATCTAATAAATTTCATTGCTTTTTCATAATGCAAAAGTAATGTATGTAAATGGAAATAATTATGGAAAACAGAAAAGCACACAAAAAAGAAAAACTGAAAAAAAAATCTATTTGCCTGCATCCAGAGATAACCACTGCTATAATTTGGAATCATTTCATAGTAACTTTTAACAAAATGAGGACTGATGATTGATTACATCTCTTTCTGGTTTCTATAACAAAGTCTACAGAACAGAAAAACACCAGAAGAGAGATCTGACCATCTGAATTTGTGCTTTGGCTAGCTTCTGAATTTGGAAAATCCTGAGCAACTTCTAACTCCTTTTTTTGCAAAAACTTGTGTTTCAAAATTCTGTTTCTTTCTGTGAGATTCCAATTTTATAAAGCTCGCTTAGGATTTGACTGTTTTTATCTTGAGTCAATGGCTAAAAAGAATTAGTTGAAAGCTGATCTATCAGATGAGTTGAATTCAACAGTCCCTCTCTTCCTCCACCCTTGCTGTCCTGCTGACTCAGTCTATCTCTTATTTGTCCATTCCCACTTCTTCCAGGCTGTTTTTTTTCTTTCTTTCTTTTAATCTCAGACAGAAACATAGATACAAAGAGAGTGGGAGAGATATCAGAGCACTAAAACATTACCAGATGCCAAGGTATTCCCATGAGTACTTGAGGCTCACACTCAAGCCCTCTGCTTGGTGAGGGATGCACCTTACCAGGTAATCTGTCTCTAGCCCCGAACTACAACAAAAACATCTTTTATTTTTCATTATTGCTTTACAAAATTGTAAGATAACATTATATTTCCATACCGCTCCAAGCACCAAAGTTCTGTGTCCTTCCTGTCCTCCACCCCGACCCCAAGATAAACTTCTAGTTCTTCCAAGGTTTTCGATACGTGTTGACTTTTTTTTTTTCAAGTTCATGTGTTTCAATTCTGTATGATCTATATATGAGTAAAGTAGCTGTCCTTTACTTCCTGACTTACTTCACTAAGCATAATTACTTCCACTTTTATTCATTTTGTCCCAAATAACACAATATCATGTTTTTTAATTGCTAAATTGTACTTCTCTGAGTATATGCCCCATAACTTTTTTTTTTTTTTTACCTCTGGGGTTATTGCTAGGGCTCAGTGCCTGCACTTCGAATCCACTGATCCTGGCAGCCATTCCCACCCCCATTTTATTGGCTAGAACACAGAGAAATTGAGAGAAGAGAGGAGATAGAGAAGGGAAAAGAAAGACACCTGCGGATCTGCTTCACCACTCATGAATCACCCTCCCTGCAAGTAGGGAAGCAGGGGCTGGAATCCAGATCCTTATGTAGGTTCTTGCACTTTGTACTATGCGCACTTAACCAGGTGTGCCACTGCTTGGCCTCCTCCCATAACTTCTTTATTCAGTCTTGTGGATGGTTGCTTCCATATTTTGACAGTTGTGGATAACGGATAACGAATTTACAAACATGGGAGTGCATATGTCCCCTCAAATTAGTGTTTTCATATCTCTTGGATAACTACTTAGGAGTAGTGCCAGCACTGAGCCCCCGCAATACTTCTGGAGGCAAAAACAAGCAAATTACAAGAAGTTAGTGTTTTGTTTTGTTTTTGCTTTTCCCCCGTACTTCACATATTTTAGTTTACATTTTCATCAGTCTAATCTTTTAATTCGCTTTCTGTTTTGTCAGTCGACTTTATGGTATGGATTTGACATTTTTCAAATAGCTAAATACCTTTAAATGTTTTATTTATATTTAATAAAATTCAAGTTTGCAGTTGCAATTATGTAAGGGGCATAGTGATTATTTATGGGAATGTTCCCTTCCTGTCTCATGAGTGAGTGTTTAATTTTTCTTTTTTTTTATTTGGAAAATATGTGCAACCATCTATGAATTTATACTTACCTAACAATCTCTATAAGCTTTAAAAGTTTAGTAAATTATAATGCTAAGGAGGTTCTCTTCCATTTTTGGCTAATTCTTTCAAATTCCTTGAAGTAGTAATAGTTATCTTCAGTATTTTCTTTAAATTAACACAAAATTTAAATTTAATGTAGTTAAGTTTAATTTCCAGTTGAAACTTAAGTTCATGTAATCTTAAATATTTCAAGCTCCTTAAATTAAACCCAGGAAATATGTATTTATTTACGTTTATATCGGTGCCAACTCTAATATACTTTAATTTAAATTTTGCATGTGATTTAGTAATATTTCATCAACACATATTTAGCATTTCAAATAATAGGCTATTTGAGAAATTTGAGAATAAGCTCTAAAAATTTATACACTGTAAAAAAAAATCAAGGGCTAAAGGATAAACTCAGTGGGTTGGACATATTTCTTGTACAGACACAGCCCAGATTTCAGTCCTAGCACCACATGGGAATTCCACAGAGGTACGAAATTACAGTGTTTTGCCTTTTCTCTCTCTCTCTCTTTTCCTGTCTCTATCTCTCTCCTTTCCTTTCTCTTTATCTCTCTTCTATTTCTTTCTTTAATTAATTAATTGGGTAGAGGCAGTAAGAAATAGAGAGTGAAGGGGGAGAGAGAGGAAGAGAGAGAGACAGAGACAACTGTAGCATTGCTCCACCACTCCTGTAACTTTCCATCTGCAGGTGAGGAGCAGGAGCTGAAACCTGGATTCATGTGCACTGTAACAGCTAGGTACACCACTATCCAGCCCCTCTTCTATTTATTTAGCTGAATGAAAAAGAGGCCTAGAAATGGTAAGTCTGTAATTGTGCATTCATGAGACCCTCCGTTGGGAGAAAAAAAATCCAAAAGCCATTCATGGTTCTCACAGAAATATGAAATAGCTCAAATAGCCCATGTAAAATGTCAAACTAGTATTTTGTATTTTTTTTCTATGTGAACTTTCAACAGATATTCTGAGATATATTAAAACCTTTATAAGTTGATTTGAGTGAGTTCAACCAACTACACCAAACCAGAGTATGGATTGACCTCTCAACGCCCATGTTCAGAGGGGGAGCAATTACAGAAGCCAGACCTTCCGCCTTCTGCATCCCACAATGACCTTGGGTCCATACTCCCAGAGGGTTAAAGAATATGGAAGTTATCAAGGGATGGGATGGGATATGGAATTCTGGTGGTGGGAATTGTGTGAAGTTGTACCCCTCTTATCCTATGGTTTTGTCAGTGGTTCCTTTTTATAAATAGATAAATAAATAAATAAATAAAAATACCTCATCGGCAAAAATGACCTATGTCCTGAACACATATATGCCACAAGGTTTGGAAATTTTGCCCATCCTATTTATTCAACAGATAATTGTACAAAACCCCTCAGTACTATGTGTAGTTCCTGGTGACAGGGATCTGCACTCTCTTTACCATGGGTTTGTGATCAAATGTGGTGGCAAAGCAATGAACCAGCAGAACCACCATGTAATATATTTTCTGCTTTAACTAAGGTTGTTTACAGAGTAGTGCAATTAAACAGTGAAGCAGAAGTAAATATCATTGCCCAGAAACTTCTTCAATCCCCCTTGTGTATCTAGTCCTTCCAAAATAGTATTTCTGTTATCATATTACAGGCATTTTAGATACCTTGCTCCTCTTTCTCTCTCCTTTTTGAGTATCTTTGTACTCGCCCATGCCCTTCTCTTCTCTGGGGGTGTTTTTCCTCCTATGCACTCAATAAGAATGTAAAAGTCACCAGTGGAAAGTGTTCTTCCATAGTGACCTGCTCTGAATTATCCAAAATTTCCACTCCAGTTGAGCTTTATTATATCTCTGTACTCATTTCCTTATCAGTTTAGGCAGAGCTTTTCACTGTCTCTCCATAACTTGTTTTATTGACTTCTTTATTATCCCCCATTGCTGCAGGATTTGGAAGGCATTCTTGTTTCATCAATAATTCTAGAGGCACCCTCAAATGGTATTTGGTATTTATTTTTTGCATAATTCACCCATCTACTTATACACATATACATGTATCTGTTCTTTCAATCAGTAATTACTAAGAATTTATATACTGTGTGATTTTTGAGCTATTGGGGATAATAGCAAACACTAGAAACAGTAACTAAGACAAAAAATAGGTAGCACTGAGATAATGATAAATCCTGTGGAGAAAACAAAACATTGACAAAAGAATGAATTTAATTCAGAAGGGAGTCGGCTCATCTATTTATCTTATTTATTTATTTACTTATTTATTTTAATTGAGGCAGAGAAAAAGAGAATGCAAGTGACCACAGTACTGAAACTTTAACACAGTGGGGCTGGGCTCCAAGCTGAGTCACCATATAAGTGAGACACTTAGCAGCTTCAAGAGTTACTTTGTTATCCATAATAATAAGGATATTGATGAGAGAATAATATTTGAATCAAGCTCTAAGGAAAATGGAGGATTATTTACTGTGACTAAAATAGGAAGATTGAAGGGTTTGCTAGAAGAGTGGAATAATTTCATTTTTCTTGTTTAGAAATACCTCACTAACTCTTGAATTGTCTATACTCTGGTGGAACATTTGGTGTGAATAAAGAGGGAATAAATAATTGTCCAGGAAATAAATGGAATTGCTTCAGGTCAGGTTGCTAGCAGTATAGGTCAGGAGCAACAGTCAAGAGTCTAAGATGAATTTTAAAGTCATAATTATCTAGAGGGATGAGGCTGAGGTGTATTCCCTAATATGTCTGATTCAACATCGTGTGTTCCACAAAGTATTGGGGAGTCCATGACCAGACATTATGTAATTTATTTAGAAAAATGAAAACATACAGACAGACATGTGTGCTCACTAGCTGGCCAGTAGTTGACTGAGGTGAGCACTTTTATCTTGAGTTGGCTACCTGGAATAAACTTCTCATTGGACTGTTTAAGTGGCCTGGTTTTCCAATTAGTCCTGTTCTTCTGGTGAGAATTCTTCTTATTTTTATTTTTTTTAATTTATTTGCTACAGACCAAGAGCCATTGAGAGGGGAGCGGGAGGTAGGGAGGGAAAGAGACAGACATCTGCAGCCCTGCTTCACTGCATGTGAAGCTCCCCCCCCCCCCCCCCCGCATTTGGGGAGCAAGAATTTGAATCTGGATTCCTGTGCACTGTGGTATGTGGTATTCCTGTGCACTCAATCAGGCGCACCACTACCTGGCCCCCAGGTGAGACTTCTTAAGGCCCCGGCCTTTTTCTTTTCTAAGCCATGACTAGACCACTATTTCCTTTGGTGTCCTCCTTTTTTCTC
This sequence comes from Erinaceus europaeus, assembly GCF_950295315.1. Taxonomy (NCBI): domain Eukaryota; kingdom Metazoa; phylum Chordata; class Mammalia; order Eulipotyphla; family Erinaceidae; genus Erinaceus; species Erinaceus europaeus. The sequence continues at coordinate 55,099,201 of NC_080176.1, forward strand.
TCCTCTCCAGCTGAGGGGAATAAAATGTATCCTGACTCCTCCCTCAGATGAATTCAATCCAAATTCCCTTCTTTCTCTATGGGAGAACTAAGTGACAGAAGAAAACAGCCCTACTCTTTATATTTAGGGCTGATGTTCTAACAATAGCATGTGAACTGTGCTGATGGAATAAATGTGCTATGTGAGTTAAGAGTGACCTCTAGATTTTTGGTCTGACTTCTTGGAAAGATGGGAATTAGAATCTATGAAATCAAAACCTATAGAAATGAAAGTCTATGAGAATATGGATTTGGGAACTCAGAGGTAATTAGAACTACTTTGGGGTGGGGAGTAAGATAAGTTAAAAATATCTGCAGAAGAACATCCAAGCATAAGTGTCAGATGGGCATTTGTATTTAGGGTTTGGAATTCAGAAATCCATTGATCTGTTTATGGACTGGCCATACTGTATCAGACAAGGAGACAAATTATGCTTACTCATTTGAAAAAAAAACTGGGATTTTTATCTTTTAAATATAGTAAAAAGCTTATTTCCACCAGGATGTAGTGAAGGAGTCCATGATGTTGTGAGAACATGCAAAGATAATAGGAAGGGTCTCATTTTGATTTTTTTATAGTGCATCCAAGAGAATTATCTTTAATCATGCAATTAGATATCATTTTCAATGAATTTGCATTAGTCAAAGGACAGAAAATTTTCATTCCAATTAAGTAATATTTTTAGATTTTTCACTTCATATGTTCTGTGTGCCTGCTTTCCCTTGATACCATATTAATTAATCATATTTTCTGTCTCAACTTCATGACATAATCACATAATCTTATTCCATAGGTATGTGTCCTTTTGAAATAAAACAAATCACAGGGTTTTTACTTTGGTGCGCTACTTTCAATTTAGTCAGGATCTGAATGTCTCTAGGAGTTTGAGCTGTTATGGAAGAGACACTTGCACTGTGCTAATGTTGATAAAGCTGATCACAAAGAATGTGTCCTGCTCTAATCTCGCACCATTATAGTCTAGGATAAGGAAGGTTCTTAGTATGAAGGTCATAGTTAACCAGGGAAATCAACCTGTAGAGAATACTTGTTGAAATTTTGACTAGAATAATATTGAAGTTATAGTCCATTGGGGAGAAATTTATCACTTTTAGAAATTGCATTCTTGTATCTAGGTGCTTTGTGCATGATTACATTCAGGTAAGTCTTTGCTAATGTCTTCCAATAATTGTATATATGCATTTCGCAATAGACTTTAAAAATCAATGTTGAAATAATATTTAGACTTAATTATCTTTAATTGTTGATGTTTCTACAGTATATCATTTTACTTTTACATTTTTGACCTATGTTGCAGGAATACAATTTACTGCATGTACTAATTTTATTTATTTATTTATTTATTTTTATTCTATTTTAAATTTATTTATTATGTTTATTTATTTATTTATTGGATAGAAACAGCTAGACATCGAGAGGGAAGGAAGTGATAGAGAGAAAGGGAGAAAGAATAAATGAAGTTGGCTGGAACACTAACATATCTTTATTTTCCACCTGCAGGGGGAAAGCTTTGTTAGTGGTAAAGCAGGGCTGCAGGTATCTTTCCCTCTGCAGGTGGAGACCGGGGCCTCGAACCCAGATCCTAGCACACTGTAATGTGTGCGCTCAACCAGGTACGTCACCATGAGACCCCCATTTACTAATTTTATATCTATCAACTTGGTAAATTATCATTAATATTTTTCAAAACAAGTTCCCTCAGGATTGATAATTAAACAATATCAAAGGGAAGGTTAAAAGCCTATGGCCAGTGGAAGGAGAAAGAGCTTAAAGATATTTTACTGTTCCAGTCAAATTCATTCATTTCAGTGATGGAGAAAAATTTACAATAAAATCCTCAGGAATGAAATTATACAAGTCCAAGTTTTTGTATTTTTTCACTGAGATCTGTCTACTACTAAGAAATTGTGTTGTGCCTTGTTCAGATACCAGCTTCTTTCTAGTTGGAATGATACTTTGGGGTTTGTGATAGAAAAGTAAAACCTAATACCTTTCCCTCACCCTATCTCTACTTCAAAAGAAACTGTTCTTCCTGAATTTCCTATTGACAGGGCATCAATCATTTTATTTGTATGCCACATTTCACAGCATTGAAATATTTCACAGAAGTAGTAACATCTCGCTTCCCAACACAGGCTGACAAATTATTTGGTCAAAAAGCAAAATGATCAAGCCCATACTGCTTACCGTTCTTTGTGCAGAGTTACATTGGTGAATTTGAAATAAGGGTAGACTCTTGTGTCATTAGACAAATTGGATACTCTGGATATCTCTGCTGTGATCTCTTGGACTTGGAGGCCTCAGACTCCTATAGGTCTGAGAGGCCATAGGTGCCTGTAGGTAAGAGCCTGCCAGTTTCTCCAAATCTTCTTACAGGTAACTAATTGTGGTAAAAAAATTCAAGTCATGGGTTTGAAATTTAACATGTAATAGCAACCATGAAAAGAACTATATTTAGTAGCTAAATTTTAATGATTCAGGTTAACATTATATAAAAATAAAACCAAATAGTTTATTAACGAGATATATAGCCACATTTTAAAAACAATTCTGCAGTTTGAGTCTTCAGATTTGCTCCAGTTTATTATTTTTTTTACTCTCTATAGGCAGTTGATGCTATTTATTCTCCTACTCTGTCCATGTAACCATCCTCTATGATTATTACCAACATAGTTTCCTTTCCTTTCCAGTAGTCAGATTATACTGAATCACTCTTTTGTTTAATCTGAATGATGCAAATTAAATTTGTTTTTATTTCTCAATAATACACTAAAAATAAGTTTCTTTGTGTCTATGTGTACATATGCTGCAGTCCTTATGTATCTAAGTACTTGCATTAAGTCAGGATAATATCATGTTAATTTCATTTGAATTATTTGTTTATTTGGCCTCCAGAGTTTATTATTAGGACTCTGTGCTAGCACTACGTATCCACTGCTCCTGGCATTCATTTTTTTCCATTTTTTAAAAATAAGACAGAGAGAAATTAAGAGAGGAGGGTGAGACAGAGAGAAATATAGACACTTGTAGACCTGCGTCACCCCTTGTGAAGCTTCCCCCACAGAAACGGAGTAAGGGTTCAAACTCAGATCCTTGTGCGGGTCCTTGTGCTTAGTATTATGTATGCTTAACAGGGTGAGCCACCCCAGCTCCCATTTCATTTAAGGTATTTTAATTTTTTATTATCTTTATTTACTTATTAGATAGATGCAGCCAGAAATTGAGAGGGAGGGGGTGACAAAGACAGAGAAAGAGAGATACCTTCAGCACTACTTCACCACTCATGAAGCTTTCCTCCTGCAGATGGGGACTGGGGGCTCGAACCTGGGTTCTCACGCATTACAACATATGCACTCAACCAGGTGTGCCACCACCCTGCCCTCATTTGAGTTTTACAGACAAGCTGTGTGATCATGAACATATGTTACATATAGTATCATATACACACATCATATGTGTATTAAAATATTGTAGATTAATATATTGTTTTGATTAAGTTCCTTGTTTCTTAGACTGTGTTCAAAGCTAAGCATAGTCACCCTTGTTCATCATATCTCATGGATGCATAATAAAGAAAAAAAAAATATATATATATTCACACATATAGAGAGACACAGTTCATAGACATTTTAAGTCACTATAACCATTAAAATTATAATAATTTTAGTTTATGTATTCCAACTAGAAAAGAAGTGCAAATATTAACATTCATACGCTTGTCCACAATGCTTTTACACTATAATTACTTGACTAATGGTCAAATCTTTCTGTATATTCAAATTAGCATATGTAATCAAGTAATTATTACTTATTATTTGTAATAAAACATTTATATTATAAAGATAATAGATTTTATTTGTAAAATAAAATAAAAGAGACAGTAGATATATATAGAGAGAATTTTTGTACATATTTGTGTAGTAATTATGTCAAGCTACTTAAAAAATAAAAGATTTGTTTCATAAGCTATTAAGAAAATTTTACTCTTTAGGAATATGTATATATATTTATATTTATCTATATAATCTTGATTTAACATTCCCTTTTCAAAAAAATTATTTGATTGGCACGTACATGTATAGTCATAAAACAACCTTTAAGCCACATTTTACTAAGCCCTAAAGCAGATAAAAATCAAATGCAGATGTGGAATGGGAGCCAAACAGATGCTGAAAAATCCTGTCAGTTTCCTAAAGGAATCCATTTCCTATCAGAAAGAAACTTAATTTCTACTATAAAGAATTTGATTATGTATTGTTATACAAAATGTGATTAATGTTTTGTGGTGATTAATCAACTGCAAAATATATAATTATGCCATCTGTATTTTTCCAGCTTCTTGTCACTTAAACAAATTCTGCAGGGGAGTTGGGAGGTAGGGTGTAGCAAACTTGTGCCATTTTCAGAGCTTTAAATCCACATGAGACTAATTCCAGGGAACAGAATATCTTACAGGCCTGATGCTTATAATGAAGGAAAAAAGAAATAAGACCAAAACAAAGAGACCCCCAGAGCTCCCTGGTTCCCTGTAGAATGAAATATTCTGATAAGGGAGACCAGAGCCTCTCAAATATGGCAAGAATTAACTCCTCTAGATAAATAGCTATTTGCTTTTCACTCCAATAACAGTTTGCAAACTTCATCTTGACTGGTAGAAATAATGACCTTAGTTACAGCCAAGGATTTATCATTTATTTCAGTACATAAAGAATGTAAATAGTTTTGCATTTCTCTTTTACTACAACCCAAGACGTAAGACTATGATTAAGCTTTATGTCATGTTTCATATTCATTTTTCCTATAAAATGAAAATCGTTAGAGTTGTATTTACACATGTGTCCCCATTGGAAAAAGTTTCAATAGAGTTGAGTGTAGCTTACTAAGTTGAATTCTGCACAATACCTAGAGTTTTAATATATTATTTTGACCTAGATCATACTAGATAATATGTTTTATTGATTTTTTTTTTGAATTTCACTATTTCTTTGAGGTGGAGGCCATTATGTAGACAAGCTTAAAATGAGTTGTGTTTCAAATTCTCAATGGTTCCTAGTAGGAATAATATTCTACTTGTGTGCTTAAAGGGAGCAGAGCAGAGGTAACTAGAAAGATTTTCTGAGAGCATGCTTCCTTAACTATCTACATCAGAATCACATGGTTTTTGTCTGCTAATGGTAAAACCTGAGACATTCCAGAAGAAATTCTACATTAATTTCTAGAGTAGGATATAAATCTTTAGGGTTCTGAGAAGCTTTCAGGACATTTACCTAAAGTTCCTCCAATATGCTAGCAGTTCTAGTATGGCTTTCAGACCACTAGTCTGGACACTATTTGGAAAAACAGTTATACAATATTTTTTTCAACTTAATTCCCAATTTATTTAGTTTGAAATTCAAGGCATGAAAGTCCACTGGTCTGAAATGCTATACTTCCTGCAGTTGACACTGGTATACTTTTGTGTAATTCATTCTAAACCTGTTGCCTGAATCTGACTCTGTATTTCTGCTATAATTGTTGGTTTAAAAGAGGCTCAAGAATTTGTTTTTGAATGGTTCCCATGTAGTCAGCTTATGTCTGTTGGGGCCCACATTTTTTAATACTACTGGACTAAAATGAAGGAAATGTAAAGCTAGACTAACAAAACAATATATTTACATATGTTTTAGTATGCTATGTATTCCTCCTATTTCTTCTTAAGAATTACTTTGTTTTAAAAGAATCTTTTACTTTTACACACCACCTATTAATACTTCACAGCTGTTAAATTTCTAGAACAAAATCTGGGAGACCTTGAATTGTCTTGCTTAGTAATAAATTATTTTGCTCATTTTGATTAAGACTTTAAAATTGCTTAATCCCAAATGAATAAATATTTGTAGAATACAAGTAAATTAAAGGATATTTTGATAGAACTCACCAGTCAATTGCCAAGAAAAATATAGGACTTATTTTCATATTTTTTAATCATTAGTTTTTATTTCCTGGTATTTTCCACATTATTAACTGTTTTCAATTTATACTGAATAGATGTGTTTTGGTTAAAAAAAAAAAGACAAAACTGGCAACTGGCAAACAACAAACACATTCAGTAGAGCAGGTTCTAAACCAGTTATTATGAAACTGATTAGACACCAGTTGATACCACCACTATGTAGTATTTTCTATCTATGTGGCTTTAATATCTAGACTTATAATCCTCCCAGTCATGCAATAGGACAGGACAAGTGACTTATAAAAGAGAAATCATCTTTCCTACTTCCTTTCCACACTTTCTGTGGTATTTATAGTAAATGAGAATGGAGAAAGGGAAGCATATTTATAGCAGTTGTCTTGGGTTTGGGAAGCTTCCCAGTTTTGTCATATTGTGTATATGATATGCCTATATATTAGGTAATAGTAAGTAGCAAACTGTATTTTAGGAATGTGGTTTGTACAAGTGTGTGTGTGTGTGTGTGTGTGTTTCTTTTTTTTTTATTTGGATTCTTACATGGGGTAAATAAAATATTTCAAGATACCATAACTTTAGGAAGTAAAGGAAGGGAAATCTTCTATATGAAATATTGATATAAGCACATAGTTAAGATGCCCTCACTACTTTGGGACTCAGGAGGATTTGGGTGAAAGCTTCAACTAAATTGTTTCATGTAGCTAAGAGTAGGGCAATACTTATTTAATGTCGTCTCACTTATGTGTAAAGACAAAATATGTTTAACATATTTTACCAAGATTTCAAATTATACCAGATTCTGTCAAATTGTCCATATCTTATCAAAATATCCCCAAAGTCTTTATATTTAGCAGTGTGGTAAGTACTGTGAGATCTGGACCTCATGTTCAAGTTACCAGCTGACTAACCAAAAAGAAAAATAAATAAATAAATAAAAATAAATATAAAACAATAGTGCTAGATAATGATAAAGATGGTTTATTACTCATCACAATAACAAAATAGAGATGAATTACATATGTGGAATTTAGAGATGACTCCAAAAAAAGATGAAAATATTTGAGAAAGGGGGTCAGACTTTCATGTTATAAGGAACAAAGTAAATTATAACATAAAAGCAGGCAATTATTTTATTTATATTTTAACATATATTGTAAAAAAGTAGATTAGATTTGTCCATTGTGAAAAGTTGGAGAGAATTTGACTGGAGCCAATCTGGGCTGCTGCTTACTCAGCGACACGGGAGGGAGACCAGGAACTCATGGTGGAGCTGGAATGCAATGTGTCTTTATTGATCACAGACAACACTTTTATATATTAGAACCAGAAGTGGCAAATTGGAAAAGGAAATGGCTAGGAAAAGGGGTGGAGAAAAGAAAAGAGTGGGCTAAGGTAGAAATTCCCTTAGCAACTGTTGCAAAGGTTTTAACCCATGGAATTAATTAATACCCTGCAGGCAGGGTGGGTCTCAAGGTAGAAAGAAGATAGATCAAAGGTGAGGATCTTTCAGGCAAAACAATGATTATGTAAATAGACCATAGTATCAGCAATGGAGTATGGGGGGGGTCTGGCTTAAGGCCCGACAGGAGATGATGAGATACGGAGTTCTGGTTGTGGGAATTGTGTAGAATTGTACCCCTCTTATCCTATGGTCTTGTCAGTGTTTCCATTTCATAAATAAAAATAAAAAACTAGGCAGTCAGGCTGTAGTGCAGCGGGTTAAGCACAGGTGGCACAAAGCACAAGGACCGGCATAAGGATCCCGGTTCGAACCCTGGCTTGAACCTGGCTCCCCATCTGCAGGGGAGTCACTTCACAGGCGGTGAAGCAGGTCTGCAGGTGTCTATCTTTCTCTCCTCCTCTCTGTCTTCCCCTCCTCTCTCCATTTCTCTCTGTCCTATCCAACAACGACAATAACAATAATAACTACAACAATAAAACAACAAGGGCAACAAAAGGGAATAAATGACATAATGAAACCAATAGAAAGATCAGTGAGAACAGGGTTAGTGTCAGACTTGTTAGTTTCTTAAGACTGTAAACTTAAAATGGCAGTGACATTCAGAAATAGATCATCTCCTTGATTTCATCCAAGGAATAGTATTTGATTATTAAAATTTGAAATGGACTTGAAAAATAAGGAACTTAAGAATTTAAGGAAGCATGTAGACCAGCTCAAAGCTATATAATCATAAAATACATCAAAGCACAGCTGACTGACTGTCAGTAAGTGTAAAATCTCCAATAACATAGCAGGAAAGAGATTTGCATAACAACTATCATGGTATAAGATACAATTTTCCACTCAAAACTAGAATTTCCCCCCAAAGCATGAAAAAATTAAAAAGTATATCTATATAGATGTTTGTATATTTATTATTTGCATGTATTAGGAGTTATTGTGTGAAACACAGAATTACCCAGATGACATTAATTTTTCATAAAAGCCTAAGCATAAAATAAAATTATAATAAAATGTAACATTGCTAGTTAGTACAACAAATTATAACAATAAAATTTAAACTCCTCTACAAAAAAAAAAACAGAGAATACACTAAACACTCTTAAGAGACAACAAACTACAGGAAATATATAATCCATCCAAGTGACAGGAAGTATAATACATTTAAGTGAAAATTATGTTCTTAAATATACTAAAAATTCATAGGATCTGGGTCACACCATAGAACATATGTGTTACTATGAATAAGGAACTGAACTAAATACAAACCATGGGTTCCCACCTACAGAAATGAAGCTTTAAGAGTAGTGGAATAGTGCTGCAGATGCTCCTCTCTGTCTTTCTCACCTTTTTTTATCTGTCTCTTGCTATAAGAAATGTGTGTGTGTGTGTGTGTGTGTATGTGTGTGTGTACTAGGAGAGAGATAAATTGAGAAAAGAGACACCTGTAACAATACTTTACCAGTAGTAAAAATTCCCAGCTGCAGGAGAGAACTGGTGGTTTGAACCCATGTCCTTAAACATAGTAATGGGAGCGCCCAATGTGAGGTGCCACCACCCAGCCTCAGAAAGTATATTTTGCTCAGTAAAAAATGCCCCCACGCCCACACAGAGTAAACAAAATCTCATACCTTAGTTGAGGCCAACTTCTCCAGAAAGAGAAGGGAATTCAGTAGTATGTTATACCTCAAAGTGTATACTCAAAATGTTTATGCAGTTAACCTTTTATGAGATCGTTTTTAGTATTATTCTCTATAGGTATATACTGTTCTTATTTTTCAGTTGTATTGCTTTGGTTAATTAGAACAAGAATCTCCTTCAATGTGAGGGCATTGTTGGTTATAGAAGAGAAAACATTCCTTTTTAATATCTTTGATAAAGCATCTGAAATATTTTTTAACATACAAATTTTCCCACAGGTCTATTTTTATAGTCTTGATTTTTTTCCCTGTTTCATATAAAATTCACAGTTAGACTGACTAAAACAATGTATCATTCATCATTTCTTTAGCTTCTAGCATAATGCTTATTTCGTATAATCCATGTTAGAAATAAATAGCTAGAATGTGGAGGTAGGTGTCATAAAAATAAACACATGAGATGTATTTTACAGATGAAATAACTTTATCTTGTCCAATGGACTTTAATTCAGACAATGTCTAAACTGGAAAACATGCCCTCATATTAAAATAGAGATGTTTTCTGTAATCTCTCAGAATTTAAGAGAAAAAGTAATTATCTGGGCTACTTATAAATATTATAGAGACTCTTCCCATACATTAGAGGAGAGAGATACTACTTATGCTTATTTTCTCTCTTTATCATTTTTTTTAAATGCAAGATGTTTGCAGTAAGAATATCACAACTTGGCAGCATAAAGATCCCCATTCAAGCCCCCGGCTCCCCACCTGCAGGGGAGTCGCTTCACAAGCGGTGAAGCAGGTCTGCAGGTGTCTACCTTTCTCTCCCCCTCTCTGTCTTCTACTCCTCTCTTCATTTCTCTCTGTCCAATCTAACAATGATGACATCAATAATAATAACAATAATAACTACAACAACAATAAAAGACAACAAAGGTAACAAAAGGGAAAATAAATTATATATATATAATATATATATAAAGAAAGGCTTACTAAAAATAATTATAAAAAAAAGAAATCACAACTTGGATAGTATTGAAGTTAGGCCGTAGAAAATCATATTTCCTTTTGTGAACTTTGGACAATTGCACACTAGTAGTAAGTTCCTAGAAAACAAAAGTGCCTTGGAGGTATTAAAATTTTAAGAACAAATTAAGACATAATGTGGGGCTATCAGAGAAGGGGATGGTATGTGGAAATGATGCTGTCACAAGGTGAATAGATAGCACATCCATTCAAGTATTTGAATAGCTGGGAGGTGACTCAAAGGGGTGAATTCATAAGTTACACTCTTCAAGGACCCTGGTTCAAGTGCCTGTTCTCCATATGGGAGTACTGGTAAAGGGTGGGAAGCTTCAAGTGGTGGGATAGTGTTGCATTGCGCCTACTGTAAAAATAAAAGTTTCTGAGGGCATTTGTTCTGGTTATAACAGCAGCCCTGGAGAGCCAACCACCAGGACAACAGGAACAGAAAATCCCACCCAGATGAAAAGGTTGAACATCTCCAGGCCCTCATTTTAGTAACCTACCACCCCACAATCTGCTGCAAGCTATTTGCGTGATGTCAACTAACCACAGCTGTTTGACCCAGATTCCTTTAGGAGGTATTCCAAAGGCATCCCTCCCCCTCCTCTACACACCTCTTGTCTATATAGTATTGATTATAAGATATATATGTTGATTTGATTGGTTACAGAAACGCTTTATCCCAAATATATATTTGGTTAAGTGTACATGTTACTATGTGCAAAACCCTGGGTTCAAGTCTCCAGTCCCCACCTTCAAAGGAGAGCTTCATAAATGATAAAACAGGTCTGCAGTTGTCCTTTTCTCTTTGTCTTATGAAATAAAAGAAAGGAAAAATAAATAAAAAAAGAAAAATGGCCCCAGAGAGATGTGAACTAATGTGGACACTAAGCCTCACAAATAACATTGGTGGGAAAAAAAAAAAACCCTGAAAACTTTGCATTTTTATTTTTGAATCTATACTCAAATTACATTGCTACGTAATTTTAAGTGCTATATGCTAATGTTGTGCTAATAATATACCCATTTATTTTAAAATAACTTGAAATAATTTTGCATAAATATCAGTATATTTTGTTTTGGAGGAACTAAGTTCATTTTAGGTTCATTCTCTTTCTTCTGTCTTATTTCTTTACAAATATTTAAATGCTCTATAACAATAGCTTGTTGAGTTTCTATTTTCTGACTTATTTTACTCACATATACCATTGCAAAAATTATCCATTTTTATTATGAATTTTACCCTTTTTATTTAATAAATTAAGAATGTCTCAGGTTTTATGAATTAACTTACAAAACTGAAATATGTTTAGAGTCAATAAATTTTCTTTAATACATAAACTCCACTTTTATCTACTACTTTTCTCATTTTATTAATTTTCTTTCCAGTCTTTCTCAGGTTAAAGTCCCATCAATTTATTTTCACTAATTCTTATAGAGATAAAGTAGCCTGAAGTCATTTATTTCCCTTTGAGAAAAGATTAACCAGTGTGTTTAATTATATTCAATCTTCTGTACCAATCCTTTGGGTGTTAGGATATGTGTAAGCTTGATAGAGCTTAGGGAGAACTCCCCCATCCTTGGATGAAGGTCTGGGGAAGACACCCCCTTGTAAGTCTCTCTTGCCCAGGTGAGCAAAGGGGAGAAACCATCTCTCAGACTTAGTTCTTCCCTTCCAGACTCTCAAGCTCAGAGAAACCTCATTGCCTCTCTCCATTAACTGCAGGCCACATGGCTGCCTGCCTTAAGGTTCATTTACTCAAAGTTCACCTCACCTTCTGATCACAGAGGAGAACACACCTTATTACACACTCCATCATACACCTCAGACCCCAGACAAGAGAAATTCCAAAGTATATGGACTTTGATACCCATCTTCTCTCTGTCTCACCCTATGGTTTAACCCCTATGTTTCTCTCAAATACCTTTGGATAATTAAGTTGCTTGCGTCATGGAGAATAACTATCTTGTACCACATCAATTCCTGTCATACCAGCCCCCTACCATAGGGGCAAGCTGACCTTTAAGAAGCCTGTAATTCCTGACATGTTTGAAATATGTTCTTTGTCTGAATTCCTATTTAAACCCATGTTCTTCTGCCATTAAATAAGAGTGCCTCCATTCTCTCCTGGTTTCTCTTGTCTCTATTTCGCGTTTTCTCTTGAGTGAGTGAGGGAGAACCGGTGGGTTTGCCTTCCTACTGGACTTCACCACACATGGGAGTGCCGGCGTTTGGGGTTACAATCAGCTTATTTTTCTTTCCTCATCTTAGTTTTAAGACATATGCTGATCAAAAAGTGTGGTATTGATGCAACATTTTAAAATAAAGGTTGGGATCATTCTGTTTAAACAGGATGCTTTGGATTGTGATATACATAGAATTTGAGTTCAACTTCAACTCTGCCATTTCTCATATTGGATGAGTGGTGATACTAATGGTAGGGAGAATGCGTAGAGTGCCCTGTTTATAATGATTTTGTAGTATGCAAATAATTTTTAAGTTTTCACATTTGATAGAGTCAAAACTAGCAAGCTGAGAGAAATCATGCATGTTTTGATCAGCACTAAGGTTTAAAGCTCAACATCAAGATTACTAGACATGCTTCCTTCCAACTAACACTGCATTGTCCCTCTTAGAGTCATAGGGTCCAACTGATTTTTATATTCTGATGTTACATCTTTGGGTCTGTTCTTCTGAACTCTGACTGGTTCATATTTCCAAATTGAAAACTAGTTTAGACTTAGTGAAAGAATGATATCTATTTGAGAAAGAGTGTTCTTTATTAAGGGAGCAATATCTAGAAGCCTAATGATTACTAATACAAGTAGGAAGACCATTACACACACATAGCACACACACAGAAACACACTACACAACACTCACACTGAAGTGACACTATTTACATTATACGGTAATCACAAGATTAATTCATATATAAATATTTTTAAATTCTCTTGAAGATAATGAACAAATTTATTTTCCTCCAATAACATTATGTTTGTCTTTTGACAAATTAATAGTTCCCTTTTTCAAAGATACAGATCTAATTCCTTCTCCCTGCAAAGGAACTTAGGAATGAAAGTGCAAATCAATCTCTTCTTCTCTCTCGCTAATTTTTTTTCCTCTTGCCACCAGGAGTGTTGCTGTGATGAGTGTCTACATATGGGCCCCATCATTTCTGGTGGTCATTTAAAAAAAAATTTTAATTTTTTAATTTAAATTTTTCCTTTGGTAGAGAGTGAGAGTGTGAGAGGAGGAGAAAAAGATACAAAGAAGGAGAGACACCTGTAGCACTGTTCCACCATTTGTGAAGTTCCTCCTTCCAGTGGTAACTGTTGAGTTTGAACCCAGGTCCTCACTTATGATAGTGCATGTGCTCTACTGGGCGCACCATAACCAGACCTCTCAGACATTCATTTTCAATTAAATCTACCTATTACCATCAGGTTTCATGCAAACAGCAAGGTTAAAGAATCTAAACAAACTGATTTTTTTATTTTTAATGTAGCTGACTTGGCATGGCCTCCCTACACTGAAACTCAATATGATTCAATATGATTCTACAACAACAGCAACAAAAAGAAAACTCATTTTATTTACTCTGCATTTTCTATAATATCTAGAATTTCAAGACAGATTTCTAATTTATCTGGAATTCACATTCAAAAATTATGTCCGCTTTTAGAAAGTATAACGGAACAAAAACTCCTGTACATATCTAATTCATCTGTTAAGCTGAAGTAAAAGAAATGGAGATGTGTGTGATAGAATCTTTAACTTGTATATGTTAATGACATAATATCATACACAGAGTTATTGCAGGCTATGTTGGTTAAATATTTATTTTGGCAATCTGTGTATGTACACACTTATTTGAAGATTATGTAAACATGATGGTCAACATAGATGAGCAACTCAATAACATTAAATTCAAATTCTCAGTTTCTATAAGAATTCAGAAATTAAGGTGATTGTTTAAAGGCCATAGAAAATAAGAAAAAAAATATAAGTTCACTCATCAGAAATAACTGTGAAATCCTAAGTATCTAGAATAGCAGGTTACTATAATCCACACTTCTCCACATTTCATTCTTCTATGGGTCAGATGCTAAATAAAGGCTGTTTTTTTTTTGTTGTTGTTGTTTTTTGTAATCAGAAACCATATAGATTCAGTAAGTTGCTGGATTATCAATAAAGTTAAATATTTTGATGCCAGCAAAATATGAATACATTTGGAATTCAATAGAATGCATCAGTATTTCCCACTTTGCTCTTGTCTTGACCATCAAGTAAAAGCTTTAAATTGTAATAAGAAAGATAACATTTTATTGAGTTATTTGAAATGCTAAAGATATTTCTCTTTCAGTTTCTTTTAATTTTATTTACTTATTGGCTAGAGACAGCCAGAAATTGAGAGGGAAGGGGATGATAATGAGGGAGAGAAACAGAGACATACATGGCAGCACTGCTTCACCACTCATGAAGCTTTCTCCCAGCAGGTGGGGACCAGGAGGCTCGAATGTGGGTTTTTGCACACTATAACGTGTACACTCAACCAGGTGCACCACCGCCTGGCCCCTCTGAGTTCCTTCTTAGTGCAGTAGGCAGCATATCAGTCTCTTAAAGTCTTACACACTTCAGTGTAATTTACAGTTCTTTTAGTAATTGATAGAATTTACCAGTGAAACCACGTGATCCTGGACTTTTTGTTGCTGGTGGTTACTATTGGGTTCAGTCTCATGGTTTGTTATTGTTTATAATTCTTGTCACTAGAAGTCCAATGCATTATCCATTGCGCAACAGAGCCACCTTACTGTTTATAATTCTTAATGTTCCACTCTTAGTAGATTGCATATTTGCTGTTACCACAATACTGAAGCTGTCCAATGCAGGAGAATTTAGTGTAGAATTGTGGTGTGTACATAAAAAGCAGGTGCTTCCAGAGGTGTGGCTATGGAGTAGGAGCCGTTTCAGATCGCTCTCCTGTGAAACTAGAAAAAGCGATGCCGGGTGCAGGCGATGGTGCAGCTGGCTGATTTTCGGGGTGTCTCTCTCCTTCTCCGGCAGGGTGTCCTCCAGGGGAAAGGTAACGGGCTGGTTCTTTCTCGCTCACGACAGGGGTGACACGAAGTAAAAGACACCAGGGGACTCTTAGCATGAATCTAGAATCTGAGTCCTTAGAGTCCCAGAATCCTAGAGTCCGTTTATTGGCAAAGTGGACATGAGTTAAATAGAAAAGCAATGGAGGTAATTATTGTTGCAATATGACAGAAATTACAGGTTTCTTAACAGTCAGCATTCCCCTAAGGTAGGGGGTTGGTATGACAGGAATTGATGAGAAACAAGACAGTTATTTTCCATAACACAAGCAACTTAATTATCCAAAGGTATTTGAGAGAAGCATAGGGGTTAAACCCGTAGGGTGAGACAGAGAGAAGATGAATATCAAAAGGCCATATAGTTTGGCATTTCTCTTGTCTGGGGTCTGAGGTGTGTGATGAAGTGTGTGATAAGGTGTGTTCTTCTGTGATCAGAAGGTGACTTTGAATGAGTGAATCTGTGGCCATGTGGCCTGCAGTTAATGGAGGGAAGTACTGGGGTATCTGTGGGCCTGAGAGTCAAGAAGGAAAGAACCAAGTCTGAGTTTCCCCCCTTATGCTCACCTCGGTTGAGAGAGACTTACCAAGAGGTTATCTTCTCAGACCTCCATCCAAAGATGGGGGTGGTTCTCCCTAAGCTCTATCAGGCTCACACATGTTCCCAACAGCTGACTATGCACACAACTGTACACAAGGACCTGGGTTCAAGCCCCTGGTCCTGACCTGCAGAGAGAAACTTCATGAGAGGTGAAGCAGGGCTGCAGGTCTCTCTCTGTCCTTTTTCTTCTCTCTACCTCCTCCTTCCCTCTCAATTTCTATCTCTATCTAATAATAATAATAATAATAATAATAATAATAATAATAATAGAAAAATCAACTTAAAGTCATCTAAAAACACAGCAAAAAATAATCAGGACTTCTTCAGAAATCACTAAGCCATAGCCACCAAGTTACAGATATTACTGTAATGCCATCCTGATCTCCCTGGTCAGATGACCTTATCTATGAACCCAGAACCTTACCTCTACAGTACTAGGGAATGATAGAAACAGGTTGGGGGTGTGGATCAAGCTGCCAATACCATGTCCAGCAGAAAAGCAATTATAGAAGCCAGTACTCTCACCTTCTGTACCTTATATAGAATTATAATCCATACTCCCAGAAGGGGAAAAATATTAGGGGAAGATGACTAGAGAGCTCAGAACACCAACTCCAACAAGACCCAGAGAGCAAAGAAGACAAAAGGAATAACATTCTGTAGTAGTAGGTGTGACTTAAAAAGGAATAGAAGGTAGGACCATAGAAAAAAAGTACAAATATATATATATATATATATATATATATATATATATATATATATATATATATATATATATATACATATAATTACAGGTAGTTATAGAAGTAAATACCAATGACCTTCGGAGAACCACTGCAGTTTCCAGTTGAGGGAATGAGGACACAGAACTCTGGTGGTGGGAACTGTGTGGCATTATGCCTGTTATCTCATAATCCTGCAAATCAATATTGAATCACTAATAAAAAATAAAAAATCAGATATGCTATACAAGTATTCTATTTTCCTACTGTAGGAACTTCCACCAGAGAACTATTTTTCTGCGTCTCGGATGTATGGCTACATTTTGTTATTATTTTTATAGTAATTAAAAAGTAAAAGACCTCTGGAGGCTTTTGCTGTGGGGCTTATTATAAAAGTATTTATTTGATACATAAAAGCCAGGATAAGGGGGGTCGGGCGGTGGCACAGTGGATTGAGCGCATGTGGCACAAAGCGCAGGGACGGGCTTAAGGATCCAGGTTGGCCCACCTGCAGGGGAGTCACTTCGCAGGCGGTGAAGCAGGTCTGCAGGTGTCTTTCTCTCCCCCTCTCTGTCTCCCCTCCTCTCTGAGTTTCTCTCTCTCCTATCCAAAAGCGGACGTCAACAATGGCAATAATAATAACCACAAAGAAGCTACAACAAGGGCAACAAAAGGGGGAAAAAATGGCCTCCAGGAGCGGTGGATTCATGGTGCAGGCACCCAGCGCAGCAATAACCCTGGAAGAAAAAAAAAAAAGCCAGGATAAGAAAATAGTAAGGAAGGAAAATCTACCTAAGACATATGGTAGGATCCAAGAGTCCTTCATGGCTTAGTTTATTCACATACAACTACAGGGCACAAGGAATGCCTGGGAGGCTGTATTAGTGGACAGAGAGCAGGAAAAAGCCAAAGGAGAGAGGAGCTCAAAAGGCCTAACTACCGCCAGGCACTTGCTTAAATAGTCTGTTGTACCTACAATCTATTGTGAGTTTATGTTGGTCTGTTGTATGCTTTTAGCCATATACGACGTTCATGTCCCATAATTCCTTATCTCGGAACAAGTCCCCACTTTAGTATAAACATGGACAGAGATGCTCAGAATCTGTATGAATGGAGAATCATCAAATCTGTGTTGCTAGGGTTCCCTCTGCAAGCTCTGACCTTGCCTCTAAGAGTGCAGGCCCAATAGCTGGTTATCAGATAATGGCTTTCTGTTATCTAGCTCTTTGACACTTTGGGATGTATTTTAAAGAAGACAAAGTAAATTTGTATCACATAGAAAAAATCCTATGAAATACTGTTTTTTTTTCATTAATTGGTAAGTTTGCATATAGCCTATTCTTTGGAATTAGCAACTAAATTATACCATTATTGATAGAATTCCGAACCATCTGTGCAGAATAGCAGTGCTTTACAAACATCCACTTCCAGTTTCCTATTAAAAACTCTCAACTGTAAAAGGCAATGACATAAAGTAATATTGCTAAAAGGGTCTGTACACTGTTTTTACAAGCATGCCAGAATTTTTATTTTTTTATTTTTAATAGCTGACAAAATAAGGTGAAGAGTAGTGGAAATACAAAGTAGTCTTTCTACGACAAGCACCCATGTTTGTTTAGTGTAATCACTGAACTTTCCCTATTAGTCATATTCACTTTAACATTATTTAATATACTCTTTCATTCTATACTACCAAAGATGATTAATTATAATAAAAAAGGAAATCTGGCTTTTTTTTCCAGCAATAAGCTGTCTTTGCATTCTTCATGGTTCTAAGCATAGAGAGCTCAGTAAGCTGCAATGCAGCTCAGTAAGCTGCATATTTGACATGAAAGTTGGTTAATGATTGGAGAGCTAAGTGAAAACCCAAGAATTCATGCTTCATGGTATTTATACTTGTTTTCAAGATAGAGTGATTGAGATTTGACCTGCTGCTCATCTTCATGGGGCAACCACTGCCCTTTGAGAATTTACTTTCACCTGTCCACACAATGTCATAATTCATAGTTTTGAATCCTGCGTAACAGGCACCCTGCATGAATATCTGAGAAGGTTTAATACAGCTGTCTGGTAATGCCTTACCTGCTCTACTTTGCCATTTTGATTTTTTCCTCCTAGAACACCAAGGTTACTTTCATTGCAAATCTTATGAGTTTTATAAGACTCATTATAATGTGAACCCGCAGAAGTTTGAAAATTAGGAAGTAAAATGATTAGTTATATCTTTAGGGGATAACTATGGTCAACTAGGAAAACCTTGTAAATTTGTCATAAAATGATACTGAAGACATTTTAAATGACTTGTGAAAAAGAAATGGTGCTTATATGTATCTTCTTTAGTAGCTAATGGTGTAAGACACACATTGTTCAGAAAAAAAGAATCACTTAAATGACTATACAAACAAAATGTAGTGTTCCCTAATAAACTGGAATGATGCCATTAGAGCCTTCAATAAAACTCATTGGTGGATCAAGCCTGATAGTAGAGGGGTTTTAATACGTCTGTTAGTGTTAGAATGGATTCATTTCCCTTCCCATGTCTTATAATATATATATATATATATATATACATATATATATTATCATTTTTAAGGATCAGAAAATATATCACTTGCCATATATTTGGCCATGGTTAGGACTCTAAACTACATGAAATACCCAAGTCCTGGGTTGGAGGGTAATTCCAGTACTGTGGTCTTTTTTCTTATTCTGTCTCTCCCTCTCACATACATATCTGAAATAAAAATAAATGAATAAAATGTCACTCTGAGTTCAGTGAAATGGCACATATGCTAGGCCTCAAACTGCCAAACCTTCCCTTCCTACCACACACACAATCTCTATACAAAATCTTGTAGTTCATATTTTCATAATTTCTATACATTATTTTTTAAAATCATCTTTCTAAAATCTTGACTGTCTCCCTTGACAAAATATTCCTTCTTTCAACATCTATAGATATAAACACAGCGCACAATAAAGAGTAGCTTTATTACTGTTGGAGTTCTACTTCTATTTGCCTGGAAATTAGTATCTACATACATGACACTTACTTCAAAGGCAGACTCAGAATCCAGCACTTACATTCTGCAGCTCACCAGAACTGAATAATCCAGTACTTTCATTCATTTATCTTATCTACATCCATTTCCCTCCTTTGTTTTTGCATTTTATTGCTTTCATGCTAATTCTTTCTTTTCAAGATCATCAGAATCACCTCCTGTCCTGAAAATGAAAATGGTAGCACTAAGGGACAAGCTGCATTGCTGTGATCTCTCTTACTCTCTTTACATCATAAACATTCCAATGTTTCAGCACAGTAGGAAAAAAGATGGAGAATGTAATGTGAACTAAGATATAAAGTTTGGAAAATTAATTTGTTTGAACTATAATTTTCTCTCCAGAAATGGGAAATTCTAGACAGTTAGGATTAACATAAATAGAAGAAAATTAATGGGAACAAGTGACATGTATTTGGGACATTGAAGAACTCTGTGATAGGCAGGTGATATATTGAGTATAATATAAAGATCAGATAATATAAAGAATTGTGTTAGGTAGATGTATCTTATTAAAACTGAATATTGTTTTCCTTCTCAAAAAAGATAGTGATTTTTATTATCTCTAAAATTAGGTAATGACCTATAGGACATAATGTGCAAGTGCCAGAGACAGAGAGAAGCAGGCAAAGTTAACATATTATCTATTTAGCTTTTTTTTTTCTTTTTTCTTTTTCCTTTTTCTTTTTTTCCTTTGCCTCCAGAGTTATTCTGCACTAGGTATCCACTGTTCCTGGAGGCTATTTTTCCCCTCCTAGTTGATCATTGTTGTAGTTATTATTATTGTTGTTATTGCCATCATTGTTGTTGGATAAGATAGAGAGAAATCGAGAGAGGAGGAGAAGAAAAAGATACCTGCAGACCTGCTTCACTACTTGTGAAGTGAACCTTCTGCAGGTGGGGAGCCCAGGGTTTGAACTGGGATCCTTATCCCCTGTGTGAAGGCCCACCCCCTCTATCTAACCTCCCATCACCTATCTGTCACTTGTCTACCAATTACTAAAGAGAGATGCAGAAAAATCCTGTAAGTTAGGCAAAAGGCCATGCTCCACAATCCAAAAAAAGTTCCCAAACTGCATGTTTGAGTATATGCACAGCTGATAGTTGTTCACCCTCAAATGAGTAGCTTATTTTTTGTCTTAATTTTTTTCACAATTCAAATGTTAAAGAAGGGTCAATTCTAGACTCAAAGGTTTCACAGGTAAACCTGACTGGCAAAAGCAATATAGTAAGTGAAGAATGAACTCAAAGAATTACAAATGAAAAGGACTGAGAGCTCTCCATAGTTGTTCTACAAATTGATCTTTCTAGTCTACAACAGCATAGACAGGCCAAGAATCATGAATTAATAACGTTGAAACAGAATGAGAAAACAAGCTTAACTAAGTGTCTAATTTTTTGGTGAGGAATAATGCATGTTAATAGTGGAAATATTTTGTATCCGCCATAGTTTTATATACTTTTACATAAACTAAGGGCATAGGCAGCTCAGCATATATATGATTCATATGAATGTCTAGGCAAAATACTGAAAGAAAGCTGTGTACACATTTTGGTTCATAAAAATATGTGAAATTGGGGGTTGGTAGTAGTGCAACTGGTAGAGAACACAAGTTATAATATGTGAGGTCACAGGTTCAAAGCCCTTGTCTTCACCTGCAGGAGAAAAGTTTCACAAGTGGCAGAGTAGTGCTGCAAGTGTGTCTCTCTCACCCTTTCAACTTCTCCTCGCTCTCTGAATGTAAAAGTGCCCAGGAATAGTGTCAGGTGTTGTTGCACCACAAAATAAACAAGTACACAAGCAAACATAAACATACAAGCACACAAATATATAAATAAAAGAAAGTTAGAAAGTTAAATTGAACTTTAAATTTATTTCTCAGTAGACATCATAAAGGGATCAATTATCACTAGTTTGAGATTTGGGGGAAAAATCTAAAGCACTAATATTTTACTGGGAAGAGGAACTGTTTTGATAAGACAAAGTAAAGTATATGGATAGGATCAGCACTGATTTGATGTCTAGGCATTATCTAGAACTTTTCTAACACTACATTTACTTCCTCAGAAATGTCCTCCTGGTGCTTTACAATGACTGAAATATCACCAACACCAAGAAGTTAGAATAATAGGAATCATGGAATTTAGAGATGAATAAGATATTGAAGATGGATTTGAAGGTTTTCCAATTTGTATTTCTAGAGAATACCTTTAATTTCAGAATCCCTCCCCCCCCTCTGTGTGTGTGTGTGTGTGTGTGTGTGTGTGTGTATGTTTAAAAAATGTCTTCATACTTCCATTTAGAAATATTACCACAAAGATGTAAGTTTCCCTTTGTTCATGAAGGCTTGCTTTTATACATATTAAGTAATTACTTCCTGAACAAACATTTTTTTAAAAAAATATTTCTAAATGTTTGGAAAGTACTGATTTAGCACAATGTTCCAACTCAAGTAGGAATGCATTTTGGAATAGCTCTGGTACTGAAAGATTCAAGTTTTAATTGGCATTACAAAGGAGACTGATTATTCTAATTGGACTTTATATTGACACTAGCTGACTTGAAAAGGAAACATTATCTTACATCCAATGACCTTTTTGTTTTTTTATGCAATCAAAATAATGGCAGTTCAAACTACTGGATAACAGATATTCATGTGAAAACAATACAGTGCACTTTCATTATTATTATTCATATTGTTTTAATTTTTGTTTTCCCTTTATGTATACTAAAGATATATTTTTATTTCGGAAAGTCATAGAGAGACTTAAATGGAATAACATCACTTCCCACTGCAATAATAAAGATATTTATTCAAAAGGCAAGGAGACACTAATGAATAAAACAAAGACAGTGTGTTTTTTGTAAAATTTGAATATACTGATAATTTAAAAATTTGTGATTAATAGTGCTTTATAAGATTACTATCTCACAGAGCATAGTTTCACACCACACAAAAAGTTCCGTGCCCCCACAATAGTTCTCATGACACTGTTTTGATGTAATGAAGCACAGGGGAAGTTGGACAGGGACTTGCTTTATGTATGTTTTTGTTTTCTGTTTTCTGGGGGGTCTTTTGCCTCCAGAGTTATTGTGGGGGCTCAGTGACTACACTATGAATTTACTGCTCCTGTATCTATTTTTTCCATGTTTTGGATAGGACAGAGAGAAAATGAGAAGAGAGGGGGATACAGAGAGGGAGAGAGACAGAGAAACACCTTCAGACCTACTTCACTGCTTCTGAAGTGACCTCTTTGTAGGTGGGGAACCGGGGGCTTGAACTATGATCCTTGAGTGGGACCTTGTGTTTCCATCTATGTGCACTTAACCCTGCCCCCACGTTTGTTGTTTTCTATTGCTTTGATCTCTAGTTTTCCACTAACCTTTAAAGAGAGTGACTTATTCTTGATTAGCCAATAGCTAGATAATAGCCAACTTTTCTAGATCAAGTTATTGAAACCCAATCTGATTCACTGAGGGTCCACCCTTATACTTACTCTGTCAAGTTTTCACTTTCAGACCAGTATTCACCTTTACTAGTCAGCCCAGGGCATCGTACCAGACATATGGGAACATTTCCTATGTGTAAAACTCCATAACATTATTCAAACTGATCGATTTCAAATCCAGGCTGCTCTTATTCTTTCCCACAGAACACACACACACACACACACACACACACACACTCACACACACTCACTAACACACACACACTCACTTACACACACACACACTCACTCTCACACACACACTCACACACACACACTCACACACACACTCATTCACACACACATACTCACACACACACACTCACACACACACACACACTCACACACACACACACACACTCACACACACACACTCACACTCACACACACACTCACACACACACACACTCACACACACACTCACACATACACTCACTCACACTCACACACACACACTTACACACACACACTCACACACACACTCACACACACTAACACACACACACTCACACACACTCACACACACTCACACACACACACTCACACTCACACACACACTCACACACACACTCACACACACACACTCACACACACACTCACACACACACACACACACACACACTCATACACACACACACACACACACACACTCACACACACACACTTACTATTATTTGTGTACCCCCTTTCCTTTCTTTGTCTTGTGATAGACCAAATACTTCTCTATGTTGTTTCCCTGCAAGGAGCTCCCTGTAGCTTTTTCGAGATTAAATGAAATTGAATTTATTTATTTATTTATTTAGTAGAGGTTGTGAGAGAATGAAAGAGCCTTTAATACTGGAGTTTCTTTCCATGAGGTGGGGTTGGGCCCAAACCTGGGACCTGACACGACAAAGAAACATGCTATCCTAGTGAGCTATTTCATCAGCCTCATCTCTGTTTAAGACACCTAAGTAAACTTTATTTATTATATTATTATTTATTTATTTATTTATTATGGTTATATTGAACCTGTGTGCTTACTACACTTGTGCTTACCAAATCAAATCTTAGCTATCACCCAAATTAAAAGTAGGGCCTGGTGGTCGTGAATTTAGGATGAGCACATTGCTACAGAGAAGATTGATTCAAGGCCCCTGTCTCCAGATGCATTTGGGAATTTCAAGACTAGTGAAGCAGCTGCAGGTTCTTTGTCTACCCTCACCCCATCTCAAAAGGTAAGAAAGAAGAAAGAGGAAGAAATGAAGGAAGGAAGGAAGGAAGGAAGGAAAAAGAAAGAAAGAGAAGTGGAGAGAGGGAGGAAAGGAAGAAGGAAGGAAGGAAAGAAAGAAGGAAGGAAGAGAAAGAAAAAAGTCTGCCAGAATAGTAGCAATAACAAAAAATAAATTAAAATTAAATTGCTTAAAATTCTACTTCTTTAGTTGTAAAGTACTACCATGAAGCTGGCCTGCCTTTCATAGGCAAACAACTTCACTAATGTGTCCTGCAACTCCACCTCCACAAAGCCCTACCCCACTAGGGAAAGATAGAAACAAGCTGGGGGTATGGATTAACCTTTCAAAGCCCACATCCATCAGAGATGCAATTATATAAGTCAGACCTTCCCCCTTCTGCACCCATAAAGCTCTTTGGTCTATACTCCCAGAGGGATAAAGAATAGGGAGGCTTTCAATGGAGGAGATGGGATATGGCACGATGGTGGTGGGAATTGTATGAATTGTATCCATTTTATCCCACAATCTTGTTGATCATCATTAAATCAAAAATATTTTTTTTTAAAAAAAGGTGAAAAATAAGAAAATGCAAAGCAGAACTTGGACTGGGTTTGGTATATTCCACCAAAGTAAAGAACTCGGGCTGTGGGGGAGAGTTCAGGTCCTAGAACATGATGTCAGAGGACCTAGAGAGGGTTGAACTGTTACGTGGAAAACTGAGAAATGTTATACATGTACAAACTACTGTATTTTATTTTTGTTACTGTATTTTATTGTTGACTGGAAACCATTAACCCCCTGCCCCCTCCCCCCAAAATTAACAATTAAAAAAAAGAATGTTATGTGGAAAACTGAGAAATGTTACACATGTTAAAAAAAGAAAGAAAGAAAGAAAGAAAGAAAGAAAGAAAGAAAGAAAGAAAGAAAGAAAGAAAGAAAGAAAGACATGCAAGGACCTAGGTTCAAGCCCCTGGTCCTTGCCTGCAGGGGGATAGCTTGCAAGTGGTGAAGCAGTGCTGCAGGTGTCTCTCTCTGTCTTTCCTGGCCCTCTTGACTTGACTTCTGGCTGTCTCTATCCAATAAAAAAAAATTCTATTCTTTTGAATTTTTAAAAGTGTGAGATTAAACAAATGATTAAATCTAGTAGTAATTTAGAATTGAGAATTAAAGATATGTAAAAATTGGTTTGTTAACTATGACTTACAGGTTTCCCAATTCCTAGAATAACTTAACATAACTCAATTTATACTTATGAACTAAATTTTAATTGGCACATTTTAAGTGTATCTACTAAAGAACTACCTATTTACTGTTTCTCAGATATTAAATATTCTCATTTATTTAAAATATTATTAGTGATTTGAACATCATTACATTTTGACTTGTTAAATAACTAAAGAGTATGTGGTTAACTTGGTCTTATTAGTGCACCATTCTTTTTCCTTTCATTAATTGGCGATTGACATTCAATGACGAAAGTCTGCATTATTCTCTGATCAAATTTGAAAGTTCCTTAAACAAACCCTACCGGTTATCACCTAAGAGCTCACCAGACACGTGTCCTCTTAATTAATTTACTGAAAATGAAGGCTTGAGCTTCCCTAAGCTCCCTCTCATAAGTATTCATTATTGTTTCCATAGGTTTAAAGAAGGAAAAAAATTGTGAAAACATGAGAAGCAAAAAAGATCAAAGAAGAGTAGAAAGAGCCACAGAAAAAAGGGGGCTTTTAAAAGTACACAGTAGATTTTCTTCTATTAAAGGATTCCTGTCACAGTCCTCATATAAAATAGCTGCAGGGTTATATATGTGGCTTGCAGATGAAATTTGTTCTGAACCCTATGTCTGGCATATTCTTTACTGAGGGTCTATTTGCCACAAGGTGCCAAGCTTAATAAATTTTGCAGCAACTTTACACTGAAAAAGGGTATGACCCAGACTGAAGTGGATCTGGTGACAATCTTATAATTGTAACCTGAGTGTTTCTGGAAGTCTTCAACTCATACCCTAAGGAATCAGTCTTTATCATATGTTGAGGGTACTGACTTTTTCACTGGGTAGTGTATCACCCCAAATAATCGTATTGTAGTGAAACCAAAAGAATTTTAAAATATTTGTTAAAATTATGAAAAGTGATGCATCCTAAAATCATAACAGGACATATTTTAATACTGGAATGAAAAAGCACCACTACCGTAAGTGGGACTCTAGCTAGGTAGACAAAAATCTGAATGAAAAGAAAGGTAACCAACACACAATAAAAAATAAAAGCAAAGAAGAGCTTTTTTTATTTGTTTTGTTTGTTTTACAAATTACACATGGTTGTTTTTTATTAATTCATGCTAAATGAATTTTAGAAGAATAAATAAAAAATAAAACATAAACTTATTCTTGTGATATATCTTGAAGTCTGTGTGTGATATTACTGATTAGCTTCTGTGTCCAGATCTATATTAGGTAAGCAGAAGATTTAATATAAGTAAAAGATTACATCAAAATGGAAAAATTAAAGCAATGAATGTAATCTGATTAAGGCAGTGGATATTAGATATATGATTCAGTAATCATTGCAATTTATTTTTACATATATATGCTTGTATATATATATATATATATATATATATGAATTAATTAATTTATTTTTCATGAAAGAGATACCAAGAGGGAGAAAGATGCAGAGAGATCAGAATACAGCTCAGCTCTAGCTTTTGATAGTGCTGAAGATTGAAACTGGGACTTCAGCATAAAAGTCTTTTGCAGAACCATTATGCTGTCTCCAAAGCCCTCTTTTTAAATTTCTGATGGACTTAAAGAGTTGTATAAAAAAGAAAGGGAAATATTGTATTTGTAATAAATATTCTTTGCATAAATTTAGGATTCTATGGAAATAGATGTCACATGATAATCTGTTGGAAAATGTTCCTTTGCTTCTTCCTGGGTTTAATTATATTGACTATGAACTATATATATATATATATATTATCAAAAACCAGGCATGAGCTATGTGAAAAGAGAAAACATTATCAGCAGTCCTAAACATATCAATGTAGGTCTCATGACTATCCTTAACCGTGTTGCAAGGTTAAAGTCACCCCTAGGGGGCCGGGCAGTAGTGCAGCCAGTTAAGCGCACATGGGGCAAAGCACAAGGACAGGAGTAAGGATTCTGGTTTGAGCCCCTAGCTCCCCACCTGCAGGTGGGGGGAGGGTCGCTTCACTGTTGGTAAAGCAGGTCTGCAGGTGTCTCTTTCTTTCCTCCTTTCTGTCTTCCACTCCTCTCTTGATTTTTATCTGCCCTATCCAGCAACAATAGCAATGGCAACAATTAAAAAAAAAAAAAAAAAAAAAAAAAAAAAAACAAGGGCAACAAAAAATAGGAAAAATGGCCTCTAGGAGCAGTGGACTCATAGTGCAGGTGCTAAGCCCCAGCAATAATCCTGGAGGCAAGAAAAAATAAAGTCACTTCATAAAGCCCAAGATATTACCTAGAAAATGCTTGCAATTAGCTTGAAGTTAGCTTAAAAATGTTTGTTAGGAATTACCTACCCTGCTCTCCAGACTCCCTTAATACATCACTAAATAATTTAGAACTCAAGATCTTTACTTTTATGTGAAGAGCAAGAATAACATGTATATGTAGGAGACAGTTTCCTGAACAACGATATAGATTCACAGGCATAGAGTAAAAATAAGTCATTTTGAGAAAGATGAACCAAAAGCACAGAAACAATTAGAGACTTGGATCTGGTAGATAAATTCTTCCTTCTGTGAAATTTTAACTGAAAAAAAAATATATATATACTTTTCTATAAAGCAACTATATAGATACATGTGTATGTGCATGTATATATGTCAAGAATTTAGTTTTAGGAAGCAGTTAGAGAATTTCAAGTGTTATTTCCAAATTTCTACACAGAGGGATATATGGGTTCTGTATAACAGAACCTAGAATTTTGAGGAGCACTTGGAAAGAGCAAGAAACTGTGCCCAGGTATCCCACACATGTGACACATGTTAAATTAATGACACTCTGGTGCCAGGAATTAACTTCTAAGTAGATAGAGAAAATATATGAAAATATAACAATCAGTAATTGGAGATATAGGTGCCTTTAAAATGCTATGTGCCAGACAATCAATGAGTGAAAGTATGAATTTTATATTCATATCTAAAATGAGCTTATAAGTCAATAAGAGCATAAAGACAAAAACATACTTATTGCTATTTAACTACAGTTATAGAATGTAGACAAAGCTAAGAAATCCTTCGACTTAGTTGAAATAAGACACCAAAGACCAGCAGAGGAAGTTAACCTTTAAAATTGGCACTTAAAAGTGAGCTGAAGTTTTTTAATAGCAAACACAAAAGAGGTAATGAGATTTCATTATCTGTCGGGAAATTGTGAGAATGTGATTGAGCTTGGCAGGGCTTGACCTGAGGAGTGCATCTATCCTGTCTGTCTCTTTCTCTACCGAGAGGTTGAGCAAGGAGAGACAGGAGTAACACCAAAGGGTTGCCCCATTTTATCAGACTCCCTGTCTCACAAAGCACCCTGCATTCCTGATACTATGACCATTAGATAAAAAGAAAGGGGGAGATGTCAGGAAATTGTGAGGAGCCTCACAAAGCATTAAGCCAGCTCCCCCTGTTCCACCCTGAATTCCTGATACTATGGCCTATCTACATAATTATTGTTTTGCCTGAAAGATCCCCACCCATTCCATTCCCTTGATCTATCTTCTTTTTACCCTCAGGACCCTCCCTGCCTGCAGGGTAGCATTAATATTACCAGTTAAAACCCTTGCAACAGTTGCTAAGGAAGTTTCTACCTTCCCAGCCTCCTTTTGCCTTTCTCCATCCTTTTCCTAGCCATTTCTGTTTCTGCCTTGCCACTTCCAAGTCTGCCTTTTAAAAGCCTTGGCTCTCTGATCAATAAAGAGAATTGAATTGCCTTACACTATGAGCTTGGTTCCTGAGTCATCTCTCTTGAGTCGCTGAGTGAATAGCAGCCCAGGCTGGCTCCAGTCAAGTTCTCTCCAACCCAGAGAGTATACACCTGGGAAAAGGCACCCCCACGCTAGCCCGGCAATTATCAATAAAGAGTAAATGATCATGTACAAGCAATATAAAATAGATTAGGACTAAAACCTATACTGAAATACTGTTGACTCTAGATCAGAAAAGGTGTATAAAAAAGCTTGACAAGCCTTTGGAGAAAACATCATTTTATGGAAAGCTAAAATTTGTATTATCTCATGTGTGCTTTCTGTGTTCATAAATGTTTCATTTTTATTATGGAGTTTAGGGAATTCTATGACTGTAAAGATGCATAAAGATTGTTCATATAGACAAGATTATTTACCAATTTTTTTCTTAAAATCATTGTGGGTAGCATATGGATATAGATTCAATGTCTCAGCAGTCAGCTTTCAGTTCAGAGATTTAGTTGTATTCTAGTATGAATGTTGGTCTTTGTGACTGTCATGTTCTCTATGGATGGCAGGTTTCTAATCATATATGTTTTTAAATGTAACTCTTATTATTAAATATTAAAGTCAAATTCATACTTAACAAAAGTGTTATCACTCATGGAGTCAGAAGAATTAGAAAACACCTAGAAAGGCAATATACTGAGACAGACAGGTAGATTAACGCAACAAAAAGTGAAGGTAGCATGTTATGTAAATATAGAAGAGATCCCTGATCTAATCTGATGGAGTTAGGAACAGTGTCTGATGAGAATGATACCAAAGTTGAGAAAGATAAGCTAGATTTGGAGTGAGGAAGAAGAGGTTAATATCAGCAAGTGGAAAATCACAGAAACTAAAGGAAATAGTATTGTGTCTGTCTGAGGGATTAGGGATAGGTAGGAAATTTTGACATCTTTTGAAAAAGGATTTTTGCTACTTTGGTGAGGGTGTGGTATGGTAGCACACATCAGAATGCAAGTCAAGAACTGAAAATAGCTAAGAGTTAAAAAATTAAGTAAAAATGGAAGAGCTATGCACTTACTTCTGTTCTTTTTTATGTCTCTCAAGTGTAAACATGTAGATTTCCATTTTGTTCACTGATTTATAATAAAATTTAAAAAATGATTTGCAAATGACCAGCAAAAATACCTTCAGGCTATTTTCTTTCTTTTAAATCATATGCTTTACTCCTTGAGTCCTGTTTTACTTTCTGGTTCAGAGAAATGAATTTGGCTTATCTTGTACACTTCCTCTCCTACCTTTGCTTTCTGGTATTTATAGTGGTACATGGAAATATGAATTTGTATAGGTATGGACCTCATTGCTATTTTACTGCCACTGTTCCAGTGTTCTTAATAATTATAACTTGGAAATAATTTCAAAATGCTCATGTTAATTCCTATATATTCTATATTTATTTATGTGCATATGTTTAAATAAACAATTTAGCATATATATGTATATTAGGAAAAACATCACATTCTACTGGCACCCATGGTTCCAATCCAATATTTAAGATACATTCCAGTTATTCTTTTTTCCAAATTAATAACTTCAGAATTAACGTAGAGTAACTTGACTCCTACGATTCATGATTTATCAGCTCTTTGTGGGATAAGTACCAGTTATACCAGACCCCAGTTCAGCGCTTCACCTTCTGAGTCCATCCCTCTAAGTGTGTGTCCCACTGATGCCAGGTAAAATAGATAGTAAGAAGAAATGAAAAAAATAAAGATTGACAGGATAGAAGCTAGGAGAGATAACCCTATATTTTTAATGGCATCTTCCTATTCATAGCCTTCTTCTTTCAGCTGTACTGATAGTTTTTTTTTTTTTTTTAGGAATTAGCAACACTTCAATGTGCCTTTCCAAATTTTCTTGCACACTGCCTTACTAATATTTAAAATTGGATATCTAAGGACAGAATTACCGAACAAACGTATACCTCAGTTAGTTAGCATTCTCCTTAAAGTGAAAATGATATATTTATGTAAAAACTTATGGTAATGAATGTTTTAAATATTGTCTCTCAAAAAGTAGAAATTAAGGTTTCACTGGACTTGTACACAAGAAGGAGAAAAACAATCTGTGACTACTGCTAACTGTAGATGGGGTACTACCTAATAACTCAGCACAGCTGCCTAGGACTCAAAGGAGTTTTAGTTTATACCCTGACACATATACGGGGAACTCCTTGAATATTTTAATATTTGTTAGTTGATTGATTACTCAAGGTCAAACTTAGACTCCCAAGTCAATTGAATCAACCTTTTCTAATAAAGCCCTGACAGTTTTTATATGCTATTCACTCCTCTCTGTCTTCCACCTTAGCCTAAATTCAAACGTCTAGTCACTGCCATTTATGAATTATAGTAATTTCACCAGAGACTATTACTTGCAGGCCTCGAGAAGAGGAGGAGAGTGTGCCAGAACCATTAGTTTCAGGGGAATAAAAATTGCTCATTCATAATTTTGTGTGTGTGGTCTATGAGCTGTAAAGACCACTTAAGGTCACTGCTTCATACAGTATTAGGTAAACATTTAAGAGGTAAATACTTTTATCCATCTTTGCTTCCAGCAAAGAAATAGACCATGAAAACTCCAGAGGGTTGGCTTGATATATGTTTTCACTCTATTATTTTCCCTGAGCTGAATTCTCAGTAATGCTCTGTATAGACGCAGGTAACTGGACCATGCTCAGTGAGGGAAGAATGGTATAATGGTGGATCTATCTTTGAAACATATATATCTGCTATAATTGCATTTGTCTTTGACTTCCACACACAATTTTGATATGTCCAAGAAATCTATGTGTATATATATATGGAGTGAGAGAAAAGAAGAAGGAGGAGGAGGAGAAGGGAGAAGGAGACATTAAAAAATATTTCTCTGTCTTTGAGAAAGATTTTAGTAGTGGCAGTTGGCATAGGGCAATCCTTGGCTTAGTTCCTCATTCCTCCACATAAAGGAGTAAAAAGTCCACAACAAAATAGATAAACTAAATAGATATCTAACTAAATAGTTAGCTAGAGAGGCAATCCCATTATAGTGACTTACAATTCAAAGTACTCTCACAATCATGGAGATTTCCTAAGCAGTAAAGAGTTTTCTGTCCCCTACCAGTCCCCTCTACCCTTGAGACTTCTACCACAGAAAGTCTTTCTAAAATATCTAGTTTAGGAAACCAGTAGGGCCTATGGAGAGGGGACCTAAGATATGGTAGGGAATATAGGTCAAACTCCCAAGAGCAAGAGTGGTAGTTTGAAAAGCACTGAAGTCCTACATGAAGCAGTCTTACTACTGAATCTTAAACGTCTGTGACTAAAGAAAATGCTAGAAATGTCTCTGGTGGCACTCATAGGTGCCAATTTTGTACTTATTCCATAGTGTAAGTTGAAACTGGTGGGGACCATTTTAATGCATATCTTGTCAAAACTTGCAGAAATGCCACAGCCTACCATGCTGGCTATATTGAGGAGAGGCCAGGCTTATCAAAACCACTGCACTACCTCCTATGAACATAGCAGGACCTGCAACCTCCCACTCCACATCACCATCCACCTCTCAGTTACAACACCACTCAGTGCAGCACTCACTCAGTGTGACAGTCTTCCACACCTCAGGCTCTTACTTGCAATGCTACATTCTGGGATTGAGGAACTAAGGGGCTAAGACTAGGAAGCCATAACTGCACTTATCCTTTACTTGCATACACAAGATGATTATCTGAGGGGCTGGATGCTCATTAGACTAAAACTAAGTACTAAGTGATTCCTTCCTTTGGTTGACTCAAAGACCTTTGGTTATTATATCTACAAAGAATAAACCAGGCAGCTTGGGAAATAATACAATAGGTAGAATGTATAACTTGCAAGCATGAGGTTCTAAGTTGATCTCCAGCACTACATGTGCTTGGGTTCTCTTAACACATAGATAAATAAATTTCTTTTTTAAAAAAAGAGAGTAAGTCAGTTTACTCAGAAAATTTAAAAAATAGTCAGACAAGCAAAATATAGGCTAAAATTCAATGATAATGTTCAATGACCATGTAGGACCATACTCTCAAACTTTGATAGGAAGCATTATCATTTAGTAGGTAGAAACAGACAGTCAACCTCAATTAAGAAGCAGAAGAATGTGTTTAAATGAAAGAACAAGTCAGAAAAATACCTTATAAAAGAAGCTTAATGAAAGAGTTACACAGTTGACCAGATAAAGAGCTACAAGTGGGGCTGGGTGGCAGCACAACCTGCTAAGCACATATAGTACTAACCACAAGGATCCAGGTTCTTGCGTCTACTCCCCACCTGCAGTGCGTGTGTGTGTGTGTGCATGTGTGTGTCTGTGTGTCTTGGGGGGGGGTCTTCACTAGTGGTGTAGCAGGTCTTCAGATGTCTTCCTCGCTCCCTTTCTATCTCCCTCTCCTCTCTCACTTTCTCTCTGTCATATAGAATGAAAAAAGGGCCAACGGAAGCGGTGGGTTTGTAATGCTGGCACTGAGGCCGAGTGACCTGAGGGAGGGGAAAAGTTACAAGTGATATTACTTAAGAAGGTCTTAAATCCTAGGAGAAAAAAAAAAAAGAAAACTTGAGCAAGTAAAAAATAAAATACTAGACATAGGTCACATAATTAGAATATAATAGCTAAACTGTTAAAAAATACAACAGAATTCAACAGAATAACTATAAATGCCTAATCATTGTTTTGCATACCCACAATTAAAATACTGATACATGTAGCATACTCTTAAAAAAAAAAAGAATTCTGAACACATTCAAAAATATACAAACCTCAAAAGACACTGCCAGTGCTTACACATGAATATATGTGTGTGTTTGCTATTAATTAAATTAACATGAAAGAAAATAAAACAAGATATAACAATTCCATTGCTGGTATTCATGTAAAGAAAAATAATTACATAGTGATGAGACTTTAAAGTGCTTTAATTTGGAAATTGATCCTTTCTGTTATGGAAGTGTTCAATATCAAAAAGTAAGGTTATTGTTCTTCTAAGAATCTGTCCTGAAAAACGTGTACCCATGCATAAAAGACAAGCAGAAACATCGTCAACCGCCATTGTCCTTTGCTTTGTAACAAGAAAAATCTGGAGACTCACTATCCATCACATAGAAAAAGAAAAGCACATGATTATTTATGAAATGAAAAACAATATAGCCATCAAAATCAATTAAATAAAGCTACAGCTATTACTAGGAAGTGACTTCAAGACCACAATATGTGTGGGCAGGATGATGGTACATATGCCAGAGTTCACACTACTGTGTATAAGGACCTGGGTTCAAGTGCCTGGTTCCCACTTGTAGAGCGGTAACTTCACTAGTGGTGAAGCAGTACTGCAGATCTCTCTCTCTCTCTCTCTCTCTCTCTCTCTCTCTCTCTCCTTCCTTCCCTATTTCTCCTTTCCTTCACAATTTCTGTCTTATAAATAAATAAATAAATAAATAAATAAATAAATAAATAAATAATAGAAAGAGGGAAAGAGAGTAAGGAAGAAAAAGTGGTTGTTAGAAGTGGCAGACTTTGCATTGTGATAGTTCATAGTTAGGTAACAAAAGAAAAGGAATTTCTCTCCAAAGCTTCAGGAATGTATCAAGTAGATACTCCAACAATTACATGACCTCCAGACCTCTTTCTATGACCCCTTTGTCATCGAGGTGACAGAGAATTTAAACATTAACTGTGTTTGAGAGCTGAGTTATAGATGGGGGGGGGGAAGAATGCTGTTCTCCTCATTATTCAAACTCAAATATTGATGCCAAGTTAAATAAATAGGAACTTTTTGTCACTTATTTAACACACTCGGGATATAACTCTCAAAGAAGCAAACTCCTCAACCTTGTTTTGTATACAGACTGGCACACAGACATATGAACTTAAATCTTCACACAGTGTCTTATAACTGCGAAAGAAGTGTTGAAGGTGAAAAAGAGGAAACCAGGGACAAGTCTCTGCCCATTAACGAAATTAAAGTCTTTGCTTTTCCTAGGAGAGTGTGATTTAAGGGCTAATCAGCACCATGGTCCTTGCACATTATCTAAGAAAGTAGAAATTACTGGCTACTGAATCTGTGCTTGGAAGCTCCAGGGGGATTCTCTGCAGGCCCTCTGATAACTTTTTATGCCGTGCTTGAATATTCCTCCCCATGTAATTGGGTTTGTTTGCGATATATGACATGTGGCTGTTGGTTAATCGTCTGATTCTTTCTTTCTATACGTGTTTGAGTAGGATAGTTTACTTGTGCAGATTAAGCTCCTTGTGTTCAGTTTTTCTCTACTCCACTGACAAGGACTTGAGATGCTCTATTTGCTTTGCACAGTGCCATTAAATTATTCAATGACATTCACATTCATATGTCTTTAGAACATTGGCTCCAAATGAGTCATATTAAAAAAAATGCTTCAATTTTAAACCATTGAAATCAGAAACAGTATCATAAGGAAAACTATTCTGAAAGTAGATTTTAGTTCATTCATGTAGGGCACACCAAACTCATTTCCAAGTTCTTTAAGCTGATTTCTCTTCAATATCAAGGCAAAGCTTTTGGGTGAATAAAAAAGTCATTTCTCACTTTCATGAGGCCAACGATGAGGGCAGGGAAAAGAACATGAGGGGCAAAGATATCTGAGTGCTTCTATGTTTCTTTCCTTGGGGAATATCTACATGAAATTGCTAGTGTAACCTTGGTCACACCTGAGAATGGTACCGAAAACTCTGAGTGAGGATTTTATAAATATCTCATTTGTTTTCATATATTATAACAGGGACTATCCATCACATTAATTCCTGTAGGGACAGTAGTGCATACACACACACACACACACACACACACACACACACACACACACACACACACACATTATATACAGCATTACAGGTGTTATGAATAAATTGCTCAATTAGAAAGTTAAGTCAGACACAGACAGTGGAATCAAACACAGAGAGCAAGGCAGGAGGGAGATAAATGATAGATAGATAGAAAGATAGATAGATAGATAGACAAACAGATTAATTGATGATAGATAGGAAAACAGAGGAGAGACAACAAAAGTACTGCTCCATCACTAGTGAAGTTTTCCACCCCTGCACATGGAGGGACCAAGGACTTGAGCCTAGGTCTTTACATATTGTTAATGTGTGCTTTAGTGGATGAGCAAGCAGTTGGTTCCAGATTTTGTTATGTGTGCATGATCTTTGCTCCTGGTGAGAGGTGGAAAAATAAAAGATAGCCCATGATGAAGGCCATTAGAGTAACAGTAATAAAAAGAATTTTAGTCCAGAGGAGTGCTAGAAAAATATAAAGAGAAAATTAGAGTAAAAAACTTAGATTGAAGAGAAATTAGGAGTTAATTCTGAAATAAACAATAAAACAGAAACATACCAAGGAATAAGTAGAAATAATTCTATCACTATTACTTATTAAGGAGTTGTGTCCTATGGGATTTGAGGACCACTTTAACTCATTTAATTTATTCATATAGTTAGAACAGAAAATAAAATATAAATACATGCTTATATTTGCTTTTGGCAATTGTTTTGATTTAATGTACTTTCTACACTAGCAATTTCAAAATGAAAGAAACAATATCAAAGCTAACAAGATCTGCAGTATCAAGTAGTAAAGTTAATTCAGTCTAGCTAACAGTTGTGAGCTTATGTCTGGGTTACATAATATAGAATCCAGATTCTATATTTGAAGATAAAGTGTAGATAAGGAAAACCATTTATTTATTTTTATATTTATTTATTTATTGGATAGAGACAGAGACAAATCAATGGGAAAGGTGGAGATGGAGAGGGAAATAGAAAGAGAAATACTTGCAACCCTGCTTGTGAAGCTTTCCTCTGAAGGTGACGCCCAGAGGCTTGAGCTTCGGTCCCTACACGTGGTAATAGGTAATGTATAAACTCAACCAGGTGTTGCACTACTTGACTTCAACACATCTTTCTTATACAGATAGATTTAATTTTTAAGAAAACAAGTTTTTTTTTAACAGGTTAGAGAACTACTGAACCAGTATCATGGAAACTGGTCAAATTTTAAAAGGTATTAAGAAAACTGAATAAATATATTAACCTCCAAGGAAAATATAAACTCATGGAATATACATGTGGTGCTAAAAATATTGTCAACCTATAGCTAATCTTTGTTGGTTCAAATATAAAGGATATTAAATACTTAATGAATTTATTAGAAAAAAATTACATGTTACATAACTGAAACAAATCATTGCATAGAGGGCATTTTTTTCTTAGAGAATTAGTGAGTGAAAGTGGTATATTATAGCATTTTGTTCTAATGTCAAAGCCATTAAAGTAAGGAAATAATATGTTAACTCATTGATGACAGGTTTCCCAGGAGACAGTATAAGAAGGATATGTTCATTGTATTGTGGCAAAAATCATTCAGAAGAAAAATGTAGTTCTTTAGTTGATGAAGAAACTATTGAATAGATTTTTTTAACCTTTATATATATATATTTTTTTTCTCTGTGGTTTTCATTTTGTTCTCTTATCATCGCCATTGATATCAAAGAATCTAGAAGAGCACTAAAACTATGGTAACATTCGAAGTTGTAATGCTTTTTGACATAAGTTGAAAGCTATTGAGTGATGAGGATTGTAATTTCTAATATCAGTTGACATTTTCTCCACAAACTTTCATGCATTCTAAGTGTTCTGGGTTTTCCTCTGCTCTCAGCTATTGTTGAAGACTATCATTAGATATACCTACTGATAAATGGGATTGAGTGTGGGGAAAAGGCTCACTGTCTGGGAAGTCCAGGCCATTATTTCCATCAGAGTCTGAGTGGGTTGACCCCAAGCTTACCCCCCTTCCCTGGAGGGGAGATGGTAGGCCGGTCCTTGCCTGACCTCATGACTTTATGATGGATGGTCCTTTTCAGAATGGGAACTTTTCTGTACATGCTGCCCCATCCCCTTTAAACAAAGGTCATGAATTACTGAATACAACCAACTGAAACTCACCACAAATATCCAGATTTTGTTCAACGTCTTCCTTCCTCCCTGCCCAGAGGTGCTTGTAATTTACCGAGAGAAAAATACATGCCTATGCATTGTGAGCTCATGACCAGACCTTATAAAGCAACCTTCCAGTTGTGATCAAATACTTTGTAGGTCAAGATGTAACTATGCATTATGTATGGGTTAATGATTACCTCAACCTTCTTTCTGAGCATTGGTTATATCTACCTGCTTGTATCTCTTAATAAACGAGTCTTCCCTCAGAAGCTACTCCTGGAGCTGGCTGAGTCTGGAGTGACTTTCCTCTGTGCGCATGTCACCCTCAACACAAAAACCCCCCTAGAATCCCCTAGGGGCCGCTCTGACCCCCATTGCCAGTGGCCAGGGAGGTGGAGGACCTGGAACGACCTGCAATTGAGTCTTATTTTCTCTTTCCTCTGACTCCTTTTTTGCATACAGAAATGCCAAATATTTATGTGTATTGATTTAGGATCCCGCTACTCTACTGAATTTATTAATTATTTCCAGTTTGTTTAGTGGAGTCTTTGGGGGTTCTCTAGGTGTAATATTATGTTACCATTAAACAATGATAATTTATTTTCTTCTTTTCCAATCTGTATGCTTTTGATGGTTCTTTCTTCTCTGAGTGCAGTGGCAAGAACCTCAAGAACTATGTTGAATAACAATGGAGATAGTGGATATCCCTGTCTGGTTCCCAATTTTTAAAAAAGTTCTTTATTGGTGGATTAATCTTTTACAGTTGACAGTAAATAAAATAGTTCGCACATGCATAAAATTTCTCAGTTTTTTACATAACAATACACTCCCCACTAGGTCCTCTGCCATCCTTCTCCAGGACCTGTATTCTCTCCCCAACCCACCCCAGAGTCTTATACTGTGATGAAATATACCAACTCCAATTCAGGTTCTATGTGTGTTTGCTCTTCTGATCTTGTTTTTCAATTTCTGGCTGAGAGTGAGATTATCCCATATTCATCCTTCTGTTTCTGACTTATTTCATTTAACATGATTTTTTTAAGCTTCATCCAACATCAGCTAAAAATGGTGAAGTTACCGTTTTTAATAGCTGAGTAGTGTTCCATTCTGTATATATACCACAACTTGCTCAGCCACTCATTTGTTGTTGGACACCTGGGTTGCTTCCAAGTTTTGGCTACTACAAACTGTGCTGCTATGAACATAGGTGTACACAAATCTTTTTGGATGGGTGAGTTGGGTTCCTTAGGATATATCCCCAGGACCCAGGAGAGGAATTGCAGGATCATAGGGTAGGTCCATTTCTAGCCTTATAAGAGTTTTCAAGACTGTTCTCCACAGAGATTGGACCAATTTATATTCCCACCAGCAGTGCAGGAGGGCTCCTTTGACCCCAC
This sequence comes from Erinaceus europaeus, assembly GCF_950295315.1. Classification (NCBI taxonomy): domain Eukaryota; kingdom Metazoa; phylum Chordata; class Mammalia; order Eulipotyphla; family Erinaceidae; genus Erinaceus; species Erinaceus europaeus. The sequence continues at coordinate 55,138,882 of NC_080176.1, forward strand.
AACCTCTCCAGCATTTGTTGCTGCTACCTTTTCTGATGAAGTTATAACTTTCTCACAGGAGTGAAGTAGTATCTCACTGTTGTCTTTATTTGTATTTTTCTGACAATCAAAGAATTTGAGCATTTTTCATGTGTTTCTTGACCTTTGGGATCTCTTCTGTGGTGAAAATTTTGTTCATGTCCTCTCCCCATTTTTGGATGGGGTCATTTCTTTTCTTGTTGTTGAGATTGTCAAGCTCTTTATATATTTTGATTATTAAACTCTTGTCTGATGTATGGCATGTAAAGATCTTCTCCCATTATGTAAGGAGTCTCTTTGTTTGGGGGACTCACAATTTTCAGTATATAAGTCTTTTACTTCTTTTGCTAGGTTTATTCCCAGATATTTTAGTGGTTATGTTGCTATAGTAAAAGGAATTGGTTTCTGGATTTCATCTTCCTCTAACTTACTGTTTTCATAAAGGATTGCCACTGACTTTTGAATATTAATTTTCTATTCTAACACTTTACTGTATTGCCTGATGATTTCCAAAAGCTTCTTGCTGAATTCCTTAGGTTTTTCTATGTATACTATTATGTCATCTGCAAATAGGGAGAGTTTGAGTACTTCTCTTGCAATATGTATGCCTTTAATTCCTTGCTCCTGACTGATTGCTATGGCAAGAACTTCCAACACTATATTGAATAGTAACAGTGATAGTGGACAGCCCTGTCTAGTCCCTGATCTGAGGGGAAATTATTCCAGTTTTTCACCATTGAGTATGATGTTGGCTGTAGGTTTGCTATATATAGACTCCACTATCTTCAGGAAATTTCCATCTATTCCCATTTTTCGTAGTGTTTTGATCATAAAGGGATGTTGGATTGTGTCAAAGGCTTTCTCTGCATCTATTGATATGACCATGTGATTTTTGGTTTTGTTTTTATTGATATGGTGTATCATGTTGATTGATTTATGTATAGTAAACCAACCTTGCATCCCTGTGATAAATTCCACTTGGTCATGATGAACAACATTTTAAATATACTGCTGTATCCAGTTGGCTAGAATTTTCTTCAATATTTTAGAATCTATGTTCATCAGAGATATTGGTCTATAGTTTGCATTTTTGGTTTTGTCCCTGTATGCTTTTGGTATCAAAGTGATGTTGGCTTCATAGAAGCTGGAAGGGAGTATTCCAGTGTCTTCAATCTTCTGGAAGACTTTTAAAAGTAGAGGTATTAACTATTCCTTGAAGGTTTTTCAGAATTCATTTGTAAAACCATCTGGTCTAGGAATTTTATTTTTGGGAAGGTTTTTGATAACTGTTTCAATTTTGTTGGCTGTGATGGGCCTGTTCATATTATCTGGTTTCTCTTTATTTAATTTTGGAAGTTTGTAGGTATCCAGAAAATCATTCTTTTCTTCCAGGTTCTCTAGATGGTTGGCATATAGTTGTTTATAGAAGCCTCAGATGATATGTTGAATTTCTATGGTGTCTGTTGTGATATTTTCCTCTTTTTTTGATAGTGATTTATTTGGGTCTTTTCCCTTTTTTTGTTTTGTGTGTCTGGCTAAAGGCTTGTCAATTCTGTTCACTCTTTCAAAGAACCAACATTTACTTTCATTCATCTTTTGTAAGGTTTTCTAATTTTCAATGTGATTTATTTTGTTACCCTGTTCTGATACTGTCTTAGCTTGTTCAGCTAGTTGTGATCTTAGCTCTTTCAGATTTCAGCTCTCTAATGACCTTGAGATAATTAGAGTTTTCTTCCAGAGTCTCATTTGTTGTTTCTATATTTCTGATGACAATTCTTTCAAACTCTTTACTAACTCCTGTGACTATTTCTTTAACTAGTATTTGGATGTTGACTTCTTTATTGTGTTCTTCAACTTTTGGCGGGCTTTTAGTAGGACTTTTGACTTTGTTCATTTCTCTAATATTTCTCCTTGGCTTAATCATTCTATATAGTATGTTAAGAGGTCCCTCTCTCAATACTTTTCAAATTACTGATCATTCCTGCCTGGATTGACTTGTGTCTGTGTAAGATACTTAAAGAGTTCACAGTAGTGGAAATTAACAGATATTTCAGTATTATTTGAATCCCTGAATTGGAGCACAGTAGTTGTTATAGTCTCTTTTGTTCTTTTTCGTCCCTGTAGGCTATGGGAGTCTGGGAGCTTTTTAACTCTAAGTAGGGTTGTTAGCTTAATCACTCACTCCTGACCAAGAGATAAAGTAGGGTGGGGGAGAGAAAATACAGTGATTATGCAAAGAGACTCTCACACCCCAAGGATCCAAAGCTACAGGCTCAGTTCATCTTCTTACCCAAGCCGGTCAACACTACTGGGCCATGTGAGTTTCTGAATAATTCCCGTTTATAGTCTGTAGGTTCTGAGGCAATTATTCACCAAGTTCTCATCAGGAGAACCATGTGGAAAGGCTCCCGCTATACAGTCCCACTGCTGGGCCATGGAGGTGTAGCTCTTCTCCTGAGTTTCCTGGCCAGTTCTCTGTCCCCTGATGTCAGCATAGGGCCTCTCACCTGCTGCTCCAGCTTCTGAGGATATTAGCAATGGAGACTCACAGTTAAATTTGGTGAGTCTTAGGGGAGTTCTTTCCTTCCTTCAGCAGTTTTTTTGTTGATAAAACAGACTGGAGGTGGTGCCTCAGTTGGAAAACTACCAGACTATTACCAGCCACTTGCGAGTAGATATGGGTTTTAGCCCCAGAGATCTCTTATTAGGCTCCTCTCAGTCACAAGCCACAGGGTTTTGCACTTACCAGGTTCCCTAAGTCATTCTAGTCCTGTCTTGTTATAGTCCCAGGTGATCTCCTTTGGTATTCCTCTGGTTACCAACTTTAAAGGGAAATTTTTCAGCTTTAACCCAATTGAGAATGATATTTGTTGCAAATGGTTTTTATTATTTTGAGGTTGGTGTGGGATCTTGTTGAATGCCTTTTTGTCATCAACTGATATAACCATATGATTTTTATATTTATTTTTGTCATTATGATGAACTACATTGATTGGTTTGTGGATGTTGAGCTATCCTTGTTTCACAGAAAAGAATCCCATTTTTTCTTGGTGAATTATTCTCAGTATGTTGTTGGATTTGATTTGCCAAGATCTTGTTCAGGATCTTTACATCAATGTTCATCAGGGATATATATATATATATATATATATATATATATATATATATATATATATATATATATATATTGTTTTCTTTCCTGGTAGAATCCTAACTTTTTTTAAAAAGTGATGTTTGCTTCATTGAATGTGCTTGGTAGTGTTTGCCTTTCTGCAATTTTCTGGAATAGTTTGAGTAGAATAGATATTAGTTCTTCTCTGAATATCTTATAGATTTCATTAGTAAAGCCATCTGGGCCTAGGCTTTTATTCTTGGGAAGATTTTTTTTTTCTTAATGACTAATTCAATTTCTAAACTAATGATTGGCTTATTTAAGCTATCTCCTTCATCTTAGGTTAGACTTGGCAGGTGGCTTAATTATAGGATTGCATCCATTTCATTTAGGTTGTCCAATTTATTCCCATAGAGATAATTCATCATTAAAAAAAAACAAACTCTAAAATTCGTAATGGGGTACAAAAGGTAGGAGGTCTGGCTTCTGTAATTACTTTTCCACTGGACATGGGCATTGTCAATTTCATCCATGCTCCCAGTCCATTTTCAACTTTCCCTAGTGGGACAGGGCTCTGAAGAGGTGAGGTGTTGAGACACATTGGTGAGGTTGATCATAGATGTCTTTTGCATAATTAGTCTGCTGTCTTCCCAGGCCAAACTTTCTATTTCTAATTACTAAGATTTTATTATAGGTAGAGACAAGGTTTAATTTCAAATAAGCACTAAGTATTTTGACATTTTATATTCTATGTTTACAACAGTGGGGAGTGGTAGAATATAAATTGACTTTTTGTCATTTTCTGATGTGCATTAACAAGAGTTTGAAGTAAATGGTTTTTATTTCTAAAGTGGCACTCTATTTCTGAATATCCATTCCCACATTTTTCAGGATAAGAATTATTAGAATATTTGTGCAATTCTTTGACTTTCTACTATCTTTTAGTTCTCTCTTTCCAAGTTGAAATTCTTTTAAAAAGCATCCAAATATATACTCGCTGCAACATGTATCAGTATGAGATCATTTGCATTTTTTTCAAAAACATCTCATCTTATTTGTGAAGCAGATTTATTTCAACATATCAAAGCTTATACTCTCACTGAATCCATCTGAGCCCTTTTTAAATCTCCCTTCCAAGCAAAATGCTTTCATTTAAATATGAACATTTTCTGTACCCAAGTTAACTTTTTGTGTAGAGCTGAAGCAATATAAAATACCAGCTCAAATAGGAAATGTGGAAGAATTGTAAGGGAAAGCCAGGAAAATTAAATGGGAAATGATTCTTTAAAGTCTGATGTGTGGCATAAGTGAATTGGCTACTATAGTGGAGAGGAGCAGCTATTTCTTTGGCCTTTGTATCAGAGAACCTAGTGATGTCTTTTGTATATAAATTGTGAAAAACCTAGATCAAATTCTAAATTTTGCTGTTAAAGTTGTCATTTAATTATTTAAGAATTGTAGATAGTTCTTTGTAAAGAGGAAAGATGCAATCCATCCTCATGGTGTCATTATCTCCTCCATCCTCTTGGATTCTTATGTCCATAACTTTGACCATTATTATTTAGTGGTTTAATGGCAGATAATAACAAAGAATTGTTTTTTAATTTTGCATGCTTAGTGTGGGGTCCCAAAATCGATTTCTGGTTTTAAATGTAAGTATGGTAAATACATGGAGGGAGAGAACCTTAGCCAGTTTCTAGGGCCCTGTGATTAGATGCATTCCAAGGCTAAAAAAATTAAGCATAGTCATCATACAGGATTGATCAGGAGAGATCCGGAAGGAACACACATATTTGACATCTCTAGCTAGGACAGTGTTAATTAAGTGTATGCCCCTCATTCCAAGCCTCAAGGAGTATTTATTTGTAAAACTTATGCATTACATAACATTGTTCAGACAAAACATCAGGTGATCATACATTACACAGACAAAGATAAGAACATACCCCTAAGGGAGAAAACATCAGGGGAAGGGTGCTTAAAATTGTAATTATTTAAATGTCATTATGTCAGGTACATTCTTTTGATGCTATAAAATACTGAGTTTATTCAGATTTATGAGTTGTCACTGTGGGACTCCAACCCTCTGCTGCCTGTGGGCAGGAATCTCTGAAATATCTAGACTTTACCTTAGTGCAGGATCTAGTGATAATAGGATAGAGCCTATATTTGGATCCTCAGGTGTAGAAGTCTCTCCATTGTGCTATCTAACTTCTGCCCCATTTTATCTCTTGGTCACCTGTTGGTGATTAAGTTAAAAAAAAAAAACTACTTTTATTTAAGAAGCCTTCTGACTGGCTCAGGCACACATAGCCCACCGGGAAGATAAATCAATGATAAAATAACAAAGGTTTACCAGCCACTGTACTTCACCTCAAAGATTAAGGAGGGGAAAAAAAAAACCTGTTAAGATTTGCAACTGTGAACTCTTTTTTAAATAAAACTTAATTTTCTTTTCTTTATGTATTTATTGCATACAGATTGCCAGAAATTGAGAAGGAAGGGGGAGATAGAGAAGAAGAGAGACAGAGATACCTGCAGCCTTGCTTCACCACTTGCAAAGCTTTCCCCCTGCAGGTGGGAACTGGGGCTTATACCTGGGTCCTTGTACTTTGTAACATGTGTGAGCTCAACCAGGTGTCCCACCACCCTGCCCCCAAACTGTGAACTCTTAAGTACCTTATTTAGACACAAGTCAATACAGGCAAGTGTGATCAGTGCATTGAAAAGCAATGAAGGAGGGCCCACCAAGACTGTAGAAGATATACTCAGCACACAAAGGTACTATCTCGCTACCAACCATCCTGTCTTTTTAAATATAAAAATGAATAGAGATTCATAGAGTGAGTCCTTATATATAATCTTCTATATGGCTAGGAGGTGGTTCTCTAGTGGCGACCATGGCATATCTAGGGGGTTGGGGAAAAACAATCAGGACTTCCACTTTTGTTCTCTGGTGAACAGGTTGTATAGGAGTCACAGAACATTTTCTAGCAGCTTTGGGGTGTTCTCAGTCAATTATGTCAGGTTTCCCCAAGTAATGGGAATGGCTACCTAGGTTTGAGGTAGAAGAATACATTGCCTGCCTAAAGGTAGAGGTTATTTCTTTCTTTCTTTTTAAAAATGTATTTATTTCCTTTATTAGGGAATTAATGCTTTATATTAAACAGTAAATACAATAGTTTGTACATGCATAACATTTCTCAGTTTTCCACATAACAATATAGGCAGAGGTTGTATTCCCTTTTCAAGGGGAGGCTGAATATTCAGGAAAGATAGCTCTGAAATGGGAGTGGGGTTTGTCTGTAGCTAACTTATGGAAAAGCTTCACTGCTCGAGCTGGCAACCATTGTAAGAAATTAAAATATTAATGCAATAAGTATAAGATATTTCAGAATATTTGGGGAACAACTAAGGAAGTACTAAGAGGGGAAATTCATAATCATACAGGTACACACTAGGAAAAAAGAAAAAGATAAAAAATAAAATAAAAACCTGACAGTACACCTAAAGGAATTACAAAAAGAACAAAAGAAACATAAAATAGGGAGAAAAAGTGAAATAATGAAAATTATTATGGAAATAAATAACACCAAAAACAAAAGAATCATACAGAAGTTCAACAAAGTTAACTGCTAGTTCTCTGAAAAAGTAAACAAAATTGGCACACCCTTGACCAGATTCACCAAAAATAGGAGAGAAGGTTCAAATAATAAGGATTGTATATTAAAGAGAAGATATCCCAACAGATGCTACATAAAATAATGGCTATATACCACCAAGATAGAGAATCTGGAAGAGATGGAAAATGTCCTTGAAGGATACAAGGCTCCCAAATGAATCAGGAGAAACTAGAAAGCATGAATAGGCCTATCACAACCAAATGAATTGAACCAGTCATCAAAAAAAAAAAAAATCCCAGAAATAAATTTCCAAGTGCAGATGGGTTTACAAAGAAAAATTCTGAAACCATTAAGGAAGAGCAAACCCCATACTTTTTAAGCTATTACAAAAGGCTTCTTCTTCTTCTAGCGTTTGCCCTTCTTCCGTAGCCAGTCAACAGCATCAGGTTGAGCCTGATGTAAAGTTTCGAGACCTCCTTTGAATCTGGAGAGGTGGCAGTCGTTGACTATGTGGGTCATAGTCTGTCTGGAGCCGCAGGGGCAGTTCGTGTCGTCTCTGGCTCCCCAGCAATGGAGCTTAGCGACGCACCGGCCATGGAGATTGAGGAGGGCCCAATCATAACGTGCTAGGTCAAAGCCGGGTTGACGCTTGCAGGGGTCTGTGATGAGGTGTTTGTTCTTTACCTCAGCTGACTGCCAACTCTGTTTCCAAGAGACTGGGACAGAGAAGTTCAGTGTAGGCACAGGGGACCAGATTGGGTGATGAGACGTCAAGCGTTGGACAGGGTGGGAGAAGATATCCGAGTATATTGGCAGGTCCGGTCGAGCGTAGACTTGGGAAATGATCTTAGATGATGCTGCATCCCGACGAATATCTGGCGGGGCGATGTTGCTAAGAACTGGCAGCCATGGAACCAGGGTGGAACGGATGGTTCCAGAAATTATCCTCATGGAGGAATATAATACAATATAATACAAAAGGCTGAGAATGCAGAACACTCCCTACCATATCCTACATACCCTACATCACCCTGATTAAAGAGAGGAAGAGAACAAAAAGAAAGCTACAGACCAATATCTTTGATGATCATAAATATTAAAATATTGAAGAAAATCCTACCCAACTAGATACAAGAGTATAGATTGTACATCACAATCACGTGGGATTTATCCCTTGGATGCAAGGCTGATTCAACTTATCTAAATCAATAAGTGTGATCCACCAATCAACAAAAGAAAAAAAAAAAAAGAAAACACAAACCACATGATTATTTTAATAGATGCAGCTAAATCCTAAATCTTGTTGAATCTATATGTAGCAAATCTACAACCAGCATGATACTCAACTACTGTACTATAACTTCAATGTCCCAACAAAATGGAAAAAAAAAGAAGAAGAAGAAAGAAAACTTGAGGGATCATGTAGGAATTTCTTAGATATTCTATGTGTTTCTTAATGTGTGTAAGTGTTACACATGTTGTTAGTAAATTTCTCCTTAGCTTTCCTTATTCATCTTTAATACTTATTTTGTTTCTAAGAGTCTCCACTATGAGGGTTGGGGGACAGGGCCTCTTGTGTTCCTACACAGTACAGACTCCCAAAGGGGCACACTGCCAATGAACAAGTGACAGTGTTTATTAATAAGGGATTAAAGGGGGTTGCAGAGCAAGCAGTGGTGCACCTGGTTAAGCACACATAGTACTAAATGCAAAGACCCATCTTCTGTAACTATCTATATTTATATATATTTGCCCATCCCCCCCATGGTCCTGTCTTCTCTTCCTTTCCAAGAATACCCACACCTATTACTACTTCTGAATGTACTCACCTGTGGCTTAGTGAGTTTCTGGAGAGATTCTGGTTGTATTTAGAACTTTTTTTTTTCCAGAGCACCAATAATCTCCTACTTATGGTGGTGCAGGGATTGAACCTGTGACTTCGGAGCCTCTGGCATGACAGTCTGTTTGCATAACCATTATACTATCTAATACCACCCCTGGTTGTATTTTATGGAGTTTTTAGGTGATTTTTTTCATTTTCTAGTTTATCAGGAGCATGATCTGAATTGGCTCCTACTCCATAGCCATACCTCCGGAAATCCCATGTCTCTATTTCTTTAGTCATTACTTTCCTCCTCCTTTTATTCCTCTCATATAGAGAAGCAATATTGACATCCAAAATATTTCTCTTTGGCATAAGAATTAGTTCATAGGAGGAGTTATAAAATTTTATTGGATGCTGTCCTTTGGAAAGAAACATTTACAGTTACAAAAGATAATCTCAGTGTATACAAAGAAAAATTAGTTTCTTTAGCTCTTATCCATGGAAATGGCTACAATTTAAATCTGCATAGAAATTTTCTGTCACCAAAAAGTGACATTCCATAAATTAATCTCACTTCTTCACAACTCACCAGGAATCCTTTGTCTAGGTATATTAGAACATTTTGGAAAATTACTCTGCTTATACTGGGTCTTATGTAAGTATGAAGTATGCATGCTATTATTAAACTTGTTTCTCTTGTCTGTATGATCTTTATTTGACAACTTTTTATCATACAAGGAAAAAAAAGGGAGGAGGAACTTTTCCTATTCCTCACAGGTTTTGCTATCCTCTTTTATTTTTATTTATATTTTTAAATCAAAGACAGAATAGTTCAAAATTCTCTTTTAGGCAAAATTTTATTAAGGCAATGTGCTGATTTAGGCATGAGATGACTTAAACTTTGTCTTGAATATAAGAATTTTGAAAAAAATATAGAATATTTTTTGCTTGATAGAATAAACATGCTTTGAAATCTTTAGAAATATCTATTTCTATATCAAAAATGTATAGAAGAATAGCATAAATGGTACTTTCTCGTACTCACCAGCAATCATTTTTTACTGTCTATTGGGCAAAAACTAGTCTAATGTTTTCTAGTCTGGACCAAGTTGTGAAAGTTGTGAAAGCAGAGAACTTACTCCATAATTTGTTGATTACAATATCTAAGTGAAGCTGCAACCTACAATTTTTAATCTTCTAATCAGCATGCTACATTTGACTATATGTTATCTTTCCTCTGTATCCTATAATCCAGAAACTTCAGTATCATGCACAAAGTTTAGCCACCTTTATTTCAAACTTAACAATTCTATAATTTAAATTTATTTATTAATAAATATCAAATTATTACTTTTTAAATATTATATTTTCAGCCTTGATATAAACAACTATATTTTCCACAAGCTAATACATTGATATGACATTTCTGAGAATCTACTTGATCATTTTGCTAAATTTGCTGGTTAATAAGAGTTTGTATTTTCATTACTGTTTGTCTTGGGGCCAGGTGGTGGCACACGTGGTGATCACACATGTTGCAGTTTTCCTTAAAGGCATGGTTCCATCCAAAGAGAATTTGCCTTTGCAGTGATCATTATTTTGAATGAAGATTCTTTTGATCTTTCAGTCTTTCCAAGTTAAGAGCTTCCACAAAATGAGAGCAAGTGGACTGAGTCTCTGACCTAAAGATAAATAAAGATATCTATCATTGTTCTACATTGAGGACAAGGTCCTGCAGAGGCCCACAAGAGGGTTTTTGATATTACTCCTGATGGAGATGATCAGTGATGGTAAATAGAGGGATCTGTTAGAGGTCTAGGTCCATTAAATCTATGTAGGAATCCCAGAATTCCCTAACTAGGATCCCAGATGATGGGGTGGCCTTATAGTAAACAAAGGGGCCATCATTAAAATGTGTTGGTCTCTTGTCCTTATCCAGCTATGGCAGTCTTTACTTTATCTAACAAAGTAAGACTTAGAGTGATTGATGAAAGTGAAATAGGAAGTACGTAAGGAGGGTATCTAGGTCTAAGTAGAAACTATTTGATTAAGTACTTTATGGTATCTTTTTTTAGGTCTTTCTACTTGCTGCACTTACCTACCCAACTTCCCTGGGCAGATGACCTCATCAAAGTGTTCTGGAGCCCTACCTCTCCAGATCCCTACCCCACTAGGGAAAGATAGAAACAGGCTGGGGATATGTATAAAACTATCAACACTCATGTCCAGTGGATACACAATTACAGAAGTCAGACCTTCCACTATCAGCACTTCATAGAGCTCTTTGGCCCATACTCCCAGAGAGATAAAGAATAGGGAACCTTCCAGGAAACTCTGGTGATGAGAATTATATGGAATTATACCCCTCTTGTCCCACAATATTGTCAATCATTATTAAATCACTCATTTAAAAAATGAATTAAAAGGAGAGAAATATAGAAAGGGATAAAAAATGAGATACACCAGCAGACCTGTTTCACTGCTTCTGACAGGCTTATAACCTAGTCTTTGAACAAATTAATGTGTGCACTTAACTTGGTGTGTTACCTCCCAGCTCCATTTATATGTTGCACCATATCATATCATATCATGACATCTATCTATTTATATATATATATATATCTGTCATCTATAATTTATTTATTTTTACCAGTTGTTGTTATTTAACTTAAAAAGGGGTTTTGTGGGGGCTGTTGCCATTCATAAAAGAATTCACTGAGGGGAGCTGGGAACTGGTTTAAATACTACAAGGTTTATTAGGGTGAAACAGGTAAAAGGCAAAATAACTACTTATCATAAAGTGTGAGTGTAGTTATCAAAATTTTAGTCCCGTAAGATAAACAATTATCAGCTCTGGTAAAGGTTGCTCATGGCTGTAGAGGGGTCTAAAAGTTTACCGGCTAGCAGAGTCACAGATGTTCAGTTCCCAACAGAAGTAGACACGGAGGATACCTGGCACATCTCTGCTGAGATGCTTCTGACCAGGAGAAGAAGCAACCAAAAATAGAGAGACTTCTGGCTGGCTGAATAGACTTTTAAGTCTATTCAATCCACCCACAATGCTTTGTACACCAACACAGACTGGACCCACCCACAATCCACCACGTGTCTGTGCAGGGCACTGCATACTCTGTCACCAAGGCTGAAGTCAGCAATGTGCAGGGTCTCCCATCCATGGTCTGTACTGCATCACCACACCTGAGAGATAAAGAATGAGGGTTGTGGAAAGAGATCAGATTACCATTTAGCTCTAACAATGGAGTTGCTGCTAATTAAACCAAAGGTTTCTGGGGCATCATGAATGCAAACCCTGAACTTTATTGCTATCTCTTTGGACTCTGCCTCTTTTTTAAAAGTACTGATGAAGTCTTTGTATATTGTTTCTCAATTTTGTGTTTTACATGTTTTATAATGAACAGAAAAATAGCATTTATTTATTTGTAATTGCTGTGATTGAGTTATTAAGTTTAGTCTACCCAAGAGAAAGAACAAATATAAATACCCCCACTTTCTAAAAAAAAAATACAAAATTGGGACATATTTACAATATTGTAGCAAATAAAACTATTTGGTCAACTTGAAACTATAAGAAATATTTTGTTAAGTCTTCAAAGTTTGATGATTCCACTCAAGCCAAGCTGAAGAATAGACAACATTCTAAATCTAGGAAGAATTAAAGTATTTGATATTTTCCCTTCCATTTTTTCAAGACAATTCCTCTCTTGTTTATCAGTGGTCAGCATTTTTTCAAGACAATTCCTCTCTTGTTTATCAGTGGTCAGCATTTTTTCTAGTAATTTTAAAATCGTTCCTATAGTATATTCTATTCAGTTGTTTAAATTGTCATCTCTATGAGTGTACATGTATTCATTTTGCAACCATTTCTGGAAATTTCAAGGCATAATTAATTTGACTGTCTTGCTTGCTTTGATTCACAGTGATGGCATTCAAACCATAAAAATGCAAGTTTAAATATATTCTGATGAGAAAGGATGTTTCTGGGGTGGTATGGCTACAGAGGTTAAATTATATTCAGTATAAGATGAAACTTAAGGTGGGGAAGAACTTTATTCTTTTGACAACTTTAAATGTGCAAGTGTTACAGACATTAAAAATTCAGTCATTCCTAACACATCAGTTCTTGACTGATTTAGGTAAAATTAAATCCTACTTTATTTTCCAAATTTTATCAACATAATAGTGCAGCATCTACTTCAATGAAGTCAGAATTCTGAAATAAAGTTTACACAAGTTTTGGTAACTAATTTTGTTTGTTTGCTTGTTTTATTTTTAGTTGTCAGCCTTTTCCATATCAAATATCGCCAGTTATATGGAAAGAATTTGACACTAAAATGATACCAACACATTTCAGTATGCAGTCTTTCAGTCTTTATAATCATTAGCAGTCTTCTCCTTCTCCTTCTCCTTCTCCTTCTCCTTCTCCTTCTCCTTCTCCTTCTCCTTCTCCTTCTCCTTCTCCTTCTTCTTCTTCTTCTTCTTCTTCTTCTTCTTCTTCTTCTTCTTCTTCTGTGTTTTGATCATGAAGGGATGTTGGATTTTTTAAAATTAAAAATTACAATATTTTATTTATTGGATAAGATACAGCCAGAAATCTAGAAGGAAGTGGGGGGGGGGAGAGAGACATGAAAAATTGCTTCACCAATTGCAAAGCTTTCCTCCTGCAGGTGGGAACTGAGGGCTCAAACCCGAGTCCCTTTGCATTGTCACATCTGTGCCACCACTCAGTCCTGAGATGATGGATTTTGTCAAAGGGTTTCTCTGCATTTATTCATATAATCATGTGGTTTTTGGTCTTGCTTTCATTTTTTAAAAGTTTCTTTATTAGGGAATTAATGTTTTCCATTTGACAGTAAATACAATAGTTTGTACATGCATAACATTTTTCAGTTTTCCATATAACAATACAACCCCCACAAGGTTCTCTGTCATTCATCTCCAGGACCTGTACTCCCCCTACTCCCCACCCCAGTCTTTTACTTTGGTGCAATATACGAACTCCAGTTCAGGTTCTATTTGTATTTTCTCTTCTGATCTTATTTTTCAACTTTGCCTGAGAGTAAGATCATCCCATATTCATCCTTCTGTTTCTGACTTATTTCACTTAACATGATTTTTTCAAGCTCCATCCAAGATCAGCTGAAAACGGTGAAGTCACCATTTTTAATAGCTGAGTAGTATTCCACTGTGTACATATACCAAACTTGCTCAGCCACTCATCTGTTGTTGGACACCTGGGTTGCTTTCAGTTTTTGGCTATTACAAATTGTGCTGCTAAGAACATATGTGTACATAGTTCTTTTTGGAAGAGTGAGTTAGGTTCCTTAAGATATATCCTCAGGAGAGGAATTGCAGGATCATAGGATAGGTCCATTTCTAGCCTTCTGAGAGTTCTCCAGACTGTTCACCACAGAGGCTGGACATATTTATTCTCCCACCAGCAGTGCAGGAGGGTTCCTTTGACCCCCACAACCTCTTCAGCATTAGTTACTGCTACCTTTTCTGATGTACGACATTCTCACAAGAGTGAAGTGGTATCCCATTGTTGTCTTTATTTGCATTTTTCTGACAATCAAAGACTTGGAGCATTTTTTAATGTGTTTCTCGGCCTTTTGGATCTCTTCTGTGGTGAATATTCAGTCTGTCCTCTCTCACTTTTTTGGATGGGGTTATTTGTTTTCTTGTTGTTCAGATTGGCAAGCACTTTATATATTTTGGTTATTATCCTCTTGTCTGACGTATGGCATGTAAAGATTTTCTCCCATTTTATGAGGGGTCTCTTTGGGTAGTGGTTTCTTTTGCTGTGTAGAAGCTTTTTAATTTGATGAAGTCCCATAGGTTTATACTTGCCTTAGTCTTCTTTGTAACTGGATTTGTTTCATTGAAGATCTCTTTAAAATTTATGTGGAAAAGAGTTCTGCCAATATTTTCCTCTAAGTATCTGATAGTTTCTGGTCTAACATCCAAGTCCTTGATTCACTTGGAATTTACTTTTGTATATGATGAAATATAGTGGTTGAGTTTCATTCTTCTGCATGTTTCAACCCATTATTTCCAACACCATTTGTTGAAGAGACTCTGCTTTCCCCATTTAATAGTTGGGCTCCTTTGTCAAAGATTAGATGTCCATACGTGTGGGGACTTACTTCTGGGCTCTCAGTTCTATTCCACTGGTCAGTATGTCTATTCATGTTCCAGTACCAAGCAGTTTTGATGGCAATGGCCCTATAAAACAATTTGAGATCTGGGAGTGTGATGCCTCCGGTTCTGTTCTTTCTTCTCAAGATTGAATTGGCAATTCTAGGTCTCTTTTGGCTCCAGATAAACATTTGTAGCATTTGTTCCATTCTCCTAAAAAATGTGGTTGGGATCTTGATGGGGATAGCATTAAATTTGTATATGGCTCTGGGTAGTATATTCATTTTGATGATGTTAATTCTTCCAGCCCATGAACATGGAATATCTTTCCACTTCTTTGTGTCTTTGTCAATTTCCTTGAGTAGTGACTCATAATTTTCAATATACAAGTCTTTCACTTCTTTGGTTAGGTTTATTCCTAGATATTTTATTGTCTTTGTTGCTATAGTAAAAGTAATTGATTCCTGGATTTCATCTTCTTCTAACTTAGTGTTTGCATAGAGGAATGCCACTGACTTCTGTATGTGAATTTTGTAGCCTGACACCTTACTGTATTTCCTGATGATATCCAAAAGCTTCTTGCTGGATTCCTTAGGTTTTTCTATGTATACTATCATGTCACCTGCAAATAGGGTGAGTTTGAGTTCTTCTCTTCCTATCTGAATCCCTTTAATTCCATGCTCCTGCCTGATTGCTATGGCAAGAACTTCCAACACTATGTTGAACAGTAACAGTGATAGTGGGCAGCCCTGTCTAGTAACTGATCTGAGGGAAAATGCTTTCAGTTTTCCACCATTGAGTATGATGTTGGCTGTAGGTTTGCTATATATAGACTCCACTATCTTCAGGAACTTTCCATCTATTCTCAGGAAACTCTTCTCCTGAGTTTCCTGGTTAGTTCTCTGTTCTAGAGTCAGCATAGGAACTCTCCCCTGCTGCTGCAGCTTCTGAGGGCAGTAGCAATGGAGACTCAAAGCTGCATTTGGTGAGTCTTAGGGAAGTCCTCTCCTCCCTTTAGCAGTCTTTTTGTTGCTAAAACAGGCTGCAGTTGGTGCCTCAACCAGTAAACTGTTAGATTGTTACCAGCCACTTAATCTCTCCCTAGGCATTTCTCTGTCCGTGTGCCACACATATTTGCATTCCCTTGTGATTTGGTGGGTTCCTGAAGTTTTAGTCCTGCCTTGTTCCAGTCCCAGATGATCTGCTTTGGTATTCCTATTTGATCCGGGAGAGGAGAGGAGAGAAATACAACCACTGCTACTCCCTAGCCCTGCCTCAGCAGTCTTTTTTGTTGGTATGGAACTCAAAATTTACCATTGAAATAGAGAAGCCAGAAATGGGCTTCTTGTGTTTGATGTGATTTTGTAGTTGAAACAACTGAAATCAACTAATTATAAAACATTTTTCCTAGAGGGGCCAAATGATGGCACATCTGGTTGTATGCAAGTTATAATGAATAAGTACCCAAATTTGAGGCCCCATTCCCCACACCTTTGATGAGAAAGCTTAGTGAGTGTTGAAGCAGTGTTGCAGGTCTCTCTCTTTATTTTATTTATTTATTTGTTTATTTGTTTATTTTTTCATAAAGATAGCCAGAAATTGAGAGCAAGGGAGGGATAGAGAGGGAAAGACCCAGAAAGCCATCTGCAGCACTGTTTCACCACTTGTGAAGCTTTCACCCTGTAGGTGGGGAGCAGGGGCTTGAACCCAGGTCCTTGCACATTGTAACTTGTGTGCTTAACCATGTGTGCCATCACCCCCAACACCCCCTTCCCTCTTGATTTCTGGATGTCTCTATTCAATTAATACACAAAGACATTACAAAATTAAAAATAAAATTTATAAAAAAAACATACTTAGATGTTTTAAGTTGCTCTTTATAATCATTGAAATCTCATCACAGGCATAATGACTAGCTTGTTGCCTGGCAAATAGCTATGAGAAATTCCTGTGCACTGGTGTGTAAGTGAGTCTTTTTATTTGCATGTGTGGGTATATGCATGTGTGTATAAGATGGAACTTAGAGGTCAAATAGGATAAAATATGTGGTGAGGAGAAGGTGATAAAGAGTTAAATCAAACTAGTCAAGCAACTACTGAGTGGCTATTCTATCTGTAAAACTAAATCAACAGTTGTAAATATAAAAGTCCAGACTAAAAGTCTTCTTGTTTCAATGGCTAATACTCTAGTAACTAATTTGAACAGTAAATTCAAGACAGCACAGAAACCTTTAAAATGAACTGATATTACTTTCATAGGTATTACAGTAGTCTGGGAAGCATATTAATCTCTTGGGCTCAACTTCTTCAGGCTGAAGGGCTTTATTTTTTTGTTTTGTACAGTTGACACGAGCATAGGATGCTTTGAATAGAATTTATTTCAGAAAAATAATTAAAAATGTCTCCATAAGTGTGAACTTCTAGACCACAAGAACAGTAGGTACCTTAAAAAAATAAAAGAAATTACTTACAGCAATAAGTATAAATCTCTCATGGAATCAGTTTTTGTTAACAATAAATATAAGAAATATATGTAACAACAGTAACAATAATAATATCTACAGGTCTAAATTTATATCACACAGACATCAATGTGCCATTTTTAGAACAATATTATAACATTTTTATTAACAATTACTAGTTTAATGATTTTTGTGAATATAGGCAACTAATACATTGATTAATATGTAAATGTTTTTGGCTGAAAACTTATGAGAGAACAATGACTTCATAAACTCTGAAATACACGTGGGAGTTGTTTACAAAATCCTTTGACCTTTGCAAGCTTATAGATCAACTGAGTAAAAAACACACAGTAAAACCTCTATAAGGCAAAAAGAAATCACTAAAAATATTGTCATATCTCCTATCTAAGATAAATAAGCAGTAATGTCAGGCATAGCTTTTGCAAATTTTAATATTTCAATGATTTTAAGAGATGATGATGTCTTATGAAGTAAACAAATTTAGGATTGTTACTGAAAAACATATTGAAATGGTAACAAAAGGACAAATGCTGACATGTTTACAAATTAATTTACCTTGTTTTCTGATTGTAAACTTATATATCAACATATATACTGCTAAGTATCCTACAAAGTCCATGCTTCCCTGAGAAAATTTTATATTAAATTTCACTAATTTGACTTTTGGGGGAAAAAACATTTAAAGTAATGTCAAACATGAAGACAATGTCTCTTAAATCATGCATGATATTACGTGTTCCTGAAGATAAGAGGCAATTGAACAAATATCACAAAATAACATCCTTTGTTTCAGGCACTAAACACAGAAAAGGTCTGAGAATCAAAGTAGCCCAATTATAGGAGTTTATATGTCAAGGCTTCATTTATTCCTAATGGAGCCATCAATGCCTTTTGTGATCTCAGTAATTAAGAAGCCAGTTTGATTCCTCTGATTATGGACTTCCTAAAAGCTGGCTGCTAAGTCATAAAGGAAATAGAAAGATACTTTGGAGAACTAATGGCTGCCCACGTGTGCTGAGTCAGTCTTGAATTTTATGGTGGGGTTTGCTGATTACACAAGTTTGCTTTGGGTCTTGGAGATTATCTATTTTATCATGCTGATTACTTCCTCTTGGGCATCATGTTTCCCTGTAGAGATGAGGGGCAATTTATACAGTTTTACAAAATGAATTTTGTATGGGAAATTAGGGAAAACTTTGATAAAGCTACAATAGAAAATCTAAAGTGAGACAAAATGTATGGGAATCTATCTTAAAAGTGCAGAAGTTCGTATTAGTCATTTATCCACTAATTCTAGACAACTTCTAGATGATTTCACTCATATGTGGAATCTACAGAACTAATACACATGGACTTGAAAAAAAAGGGAAAAAAAAAAGAAGAAGAACCAAACAAATTGTTTGTAAATCTTGTGAGAACTATAACGGTTATCTTTGGGAGGTGGAAGAGTGAGGATACAGAACTCTGGTGGTGAATGTAGTGTGAATCTATACACTGTAATCTTACACTTTTACAACTTACTAATATTCAAATTAAAAAAAAAGACTTTAAAAAAGAAAAATGCAGTAGTTACAGTATTTCTGTGAAAATTCAATGAAAGGATGGGGATTTGTGATTTCAGTAAGTACACAGAATAAACTTACATTCATTGGAAGAGAAAAGAATGCCTTCAGGACTCTCCTAGGAAATGCTTTTTCCATCTCTTTTGTTACCCCTCCCCCACCATCCATCTTCAATGGTGTTCATGTCTTTTTTTTAATAAGAAAGCTTTAGAGAAGTAAAAAATAAGAAAATGGGATAAGATGGGTCAAAACAGTAAAGCAATATGCATCATCATGATGGATTTCATTAATTAGAAATTGAAATTAAAGACACCAACCTGTGAAAAATTGTACCTCTGGAAGTTGTTCTGGGACATTTTATGTTCTAATTTTAGAAGTTAATTTGAAAGAAACATCTAATGTATGGTGTGATAAGAGAAATATAGTGACCCGGAACAAAAATCACAGTGGGGGAAACAGAAGCTTTATATCATTTTCCTTTCCAGTGCTTGATTTGATTAGACAAGCAACCAGAAAACTATGGTTGAGATGTTGCTAATGTTCTTTTATATAGAAATGCTGAAAGAAAAAAGAAAGAGAAAAAGAAAGGGAGAAAGAAAGAAAAGAAAGAGGTATTTTCCATAGTTCTACCTAGGAGGGAAGTATGGTTATTTATTAACTTATTTATTGATTTATTTATCCATATATTTATTTACTGAATTGAGACAGAAATTGAGAGTGGAGGGAAGAGGTCAGGTGATGGTACACCTGGTTGCACACAAGTTACAGTGCACAAGGGCCAGGGTTCCAGTCCCTGGTCCTCACTTGCAAGGGGAAAACTTTGCAAGTGGTGAAATAGTGCTGCAGTTGTCCCCTTTTCATCCCTTCTATTTTCCCCTACACTCTCAATTTCTGGCTGACTCTATCAAATAAAGATAATAAAAAAATTAAAAACAAAAAAGTTAAAAAAATAAAAGAGAAGAGAGGTGTGGAAGATTGAAAAGGAGAAAGAGACTTAAGCAGCACTGTTTCATAGCTGGTAAAGCATCTCCTTTGCAGGTAGAGATAAAGGGATTGAACCCAGGTCACTTCCTGGACTATTATTATTATTATTATTATTATTACTATTAAGCATTCCCTTATAAATAAACTTTCTGAATCATGAGAACCAATTATGATTTTTTTTGAGAATTTCCTTCTAAATAAAAGTTTCTGAATTATGAGAACTAATCATAAGGACAGAGAAGATGGAAACAGAGAGACAGGAAAGAAGAGCAAAGAGGGGACTGGTTTTAGTTGTTATCTAAGAGTATATTAAACATTCTGCTCTCAGTTTAAATAAATGAAATCCAAATAGCTCTGTTAAACTGATTGACATTCACCTAAATTGATAGGACTTAGTTTATCCAGCAGCTTCTGCAACAGCATTCTTGTTCTTCCTTACTACCATCTTCCTCTCTACCTCCATCTTTGGTTCCCTTTGCCATGGGAGGCTGTCTCAGTTGACTAGGTCTCCTGAACTACTTTGTTCTCTTGGTCAGGGTATGGGTGTTCTACCACTGGAAGTTACTTTAAAGAGATTGACAAGAGAGTGAGGTAGGTATATATTTCTCCAGTTTCTTCTCTATAATAGGAAGAATAATGTGTATTTCGCCTTCTTTATGGCAAAGTTCCTGTTAAGCAGTTTCTCTTTCTGACACCAGTTTTAAATAATAATAATAATAATAACCCTGAGATCAGTTGGTGGTTTGTCTGGTAGAGTGCACAAGTTACCATGTAAGTGAACCCATGTTAAAACCCTGTTTCCACCTGTAGTAGGACACTTTATGAACACTACATTAGCAATACAAAAAAAAAAAAAGTATCTCTACTTCTCTCTCTCTCTCGTTTCTTCTTTCCATCTGTATTTCTGTCCCTTACACTCTATAAATAATGAAAAAAAAACTGCCAGCAATAAACTGCTTATGTAAATATATATGTGTCATGCTAGTGACATGAGAGAGAGATGACCCAGGAACCGAGCTCGTACAGAGGAGGCCATTCAAATCTTTATTCATCCGAGCTCCACAGAGTCGGGCAGTAGCGCACCGGGTTAAGCCAGGTGGTGCTCCGTGCAAGGGCCTGCGTCTGCCTCCCAGTCGGTTAGTGTGTGCTCCTCGAAGCAGGTAAACGGAGACAAGTCGGAAATGGAAGTGGTTTGACATTACCATACATGGTTAGGAAAGGGGCAGAGAAAGGGAAAAAGTGGTCTGGGAAAGGTATGAGCTTTCTTAGTAACTGTTGTGCGGGGTTTAATTGGTAGGATTAATAATACCCTGAAGTCTTGAGGGTAGGAAAAGAATATATCAAATGAGCAGAATGGGTGGGGTATTCGGAGGAGGCCTTAAGTCATTTGTTAGATAAAGCAGAACGTTAATATGTCGCTAATAAGAGAGAGCTGGCCATTGTATCAAGTAATGCAGGGTGAAGCAGGGGAGCTGGCTCAATGTTTAAAGGAGTTGTGGAGCCCCTGGAGGCAGAAAAATGCAAGGTTTCTGGAGACAGGGAGTAGCTGACAGGGAAGCAAAAACTGGGACCAGTATTTTCTCCTCAGCCCTACATTAACAAGAAGGAGTCTGACAGGAAGATACGTTTCCTCAGTTCCCCATTTTTCAATGGGAAAAGCCTCACCACGCTCAACCTGGTTCTCACAGTATTCCCAGCATATATGCATCAATTCTAGCCTAGAAATCTATTGATCGTTCCTGTTTTAAGTGATAGTATCAGGAGAAACTGGCCTTCTGGGACCACTGACAAGGAATTCTGAATGTCTTTTGCTTATCAGGAATAAGCATTAGTGTATTTCACTAAAGAGAGAAACCACATAGAAAAGTCCTTAAAAGTTAAATATGTGATGAAGAAAGAATCTACCAAAGAAAACACCTAGGTACATATGTCTGGTCATCTGGCTGCATCTGCTACTTTACTGCAATAGCATGAGTGACCTTGAAAGAGTCTAGCAGAGGAATTTCTTAGCTGGGTCTCAGCCAACACACAGAATTATGAGGTATAACAAAATGTCTGTACTTTAAGCTACTAAATTTTGGGGGTGATTAATGATATAGCACTAGATAACTACAGCAATAGATAATCTACTTACTAGCAGTGTCACTAGGAAAGGTACTTAAGCTTTCCTAAGGCTCAATTTTCTCATTTTTAAAATGTGAAAGATATTAGTTAACTATACTACAGGTTACTTTGAGGTCTAAGCTATAAATGAGATAAAATGCTTAAAATAGACATTAGAATAGATTCTGAGACATAGGGAATATTACATAAATTTTGTTCATATTGGCAACATTATTATTATATATTTTTATATTTCTATTCCTAGATAAATATAATTATATATATATATATATATTTCAAACACATGTATTAAGTGACTATAATATACAACATAGTGCATACAAGCCTACATGTTAGCATGAAAGAATAATAAATATTAATTATTATCAAAGCAATGAACTAAATCTAAAGTCTAAGGGAAAAAAAAAAAAAAAAAACTTCAGGGGCAGACAATGGTGCATCAAGTTGAGCACATAGCTTACCACACACAAAGAACTGGATTCAAGCCCCTGATTCCCCTCTGCAAGGGAAAAACTTCATGAGTGGTGAAGTGAGTGTTGCAGGTGTTTCTCCTCTCTGCCTTTCTATCTCCCTATTTTTCTTTCAACTTACCTCCATAGTATCACTTAGAAAGAAAAAGGGGGGGGGGGGCTTCCAGGAGCAACATATTCATTGACAGACAATTAAAAAAGTGTGGGGGGGGGGGAGAAAAAGAAAAAAGAGAATGCAAAGGATAACTTCAGAGAGGAGTGTTGAGTGGTATGAAAATCAGTGATGTAGATATGATTACATGAGAACCTTTAGATGTTAATGTCTGCTTAGAGAACTGTTGGTAAAAGTTGTGTGTGGCTGTAGAATATTCAAGAGGCATCCTGAGTGTCAGTGAGAGACTTAGCTGCAAAGCAAGTTGCAGTGACTTTTGAAGTAACTTGTTCACTTTGCTCTAGATCGGAAGATACCTTGAAAGTGTACTGACTATAAGTCAAAAGCTTTGCTTATATGAACACTCAAGTGAATTGAAATGGATTGAAGACATAGTGTTAAAGGTTATATGCAGAGAAAGCTGTATAGAAGCAGTAGGAAGGCAGATGTGTAGTGGTTGTTGATTTCTACATACATTTCTGAGTTATCACTAGCAAAATTTAGTAACTGGATGAGAAAGATAAGCAAAATGGAGACAGCAAATTGGGTTTCAGGTTTCCATCTGAAGATATGTGGTGATTTCTGAAGATAATGGCTTTCACTATGACAGGTAATACATAATACATTAAAAAAAATTCTTTACCACCACAACCAAAAAGTATTTGGGTAAGAGGAAGAATTTATCTTAAATATTTAGTGGGGGATTAATATGGGATGGATATTTTTACAAACATTTTTAATATAACCTATATCTGTAAATATGGTCATTGGTGTTATGTTGAGAATAGCTGAGAGAATTAGAGTGAGAAAACAGGATCTCAGAGACACAGTCCTCTAAAATGATAACAGTTAAAATTTCAGAAGAGGAGTTATTGTATAAATGGAAGGAGGCACTAAAGCAGAGAAAGGTCAGTAGAAAGGAAAAACCAAGAGTGGGAGTGAGCAAATAGAAGAGGACAAAGCAGAAGAAGGAAGTTGACATGCAAATAATATGCTTCCCAACACTAAAGAGGGTTCAGGAATGAAAAGTGACCATTAAGTTGACAGCTAGGAGATATAAATAGTTGGAATAGTCTAGAAAATTTTAGAGCTCCAGCTAGTATTGTGACTATATTTCTTGGTCCTTAATGAATTATTCTTTACACAGGAAGAAAAAAAAAAGGAAGCTGTACTCCAAACCTAAAATATTACAATTAAGATGCTAATAATGGGAAAGAAGGAAAAATATAATGATCTGTGACACTATAAATTTCTTCCACACTAAAACTATTCTGATGTATGTGTCTGTTTAGGTCATATTACTCCCTCCCTTCCTTCCTTCCTTCCTTCCTTCCTCCCTCCCTCCCTCCCTCCCTTTCTTCCTTCCTTCTTTCTTTCCTTCCTTCTTTTCTTATTCCTCTTTTTTTGTGGTGGGCAGTTATAGACCTTTTTCCCTGATAGAGAGACAGAGAAGGAGATGGAATGATATCATAGTACAAATTCTCTGCCATTACCCTGGGGGTTTGGTGCAAATTTGGGTTGCACATATGGTATAAACTCATGTGAGTTAGCTACTAGATTTATAGGTATTTTGCTCACCCAGTTTTCTTTATATTCAACTAGATGATTTTTATCATGGACCAGGAGAAATATGGACACGAAAGTTATCTGAATAACATAATTGAGGATTAAGGCATGCCAAGAACTGAAACTATTGCACCAAAGTAAAAGACTCTGAGGTGGGTGGAGGAGAGACTACAGTTCCTGAAGAAGAATGACAGAGGACCTAGTGGGGGTTGTATTGGTATGTGGAAAACTGAGAAGTGTTATGCATGTACAAACTATTGTATTTACTGTAGACTGTAAAACATTAATCCCCCAATAAAGAAATTTAAAAAAAGAATTTTATGTTTATCTTCTCAAAAAGTTTTTCAAATCCAACTGCATATGAAAGTCACCTGGGAACACAGAACTATCCTAATACCTTACTGTTATACCTAGATTTCTTGCTTCATAGATTTGAGCATTATTACTTTTCAAAGCTCCAGAGTATCTTATATGTAGCCAAGACTGAGAAACAATATTAGGAGGATGCTTTAGTTAAAAAGAATTGAAAACCTGTTTTTACATAATCATGGTTCCATAAATATTATTCACAGCAGTTAACTGTTATGATTATATTCTTTTAAAAAAAAAAAAGAGAGAGAGCAAGAAGGTAGGGAGAAAGATACCTTCAGACCCACTTCACTGCTCGTGAAGCACTCCCCTGAAGGTAGGGAGCTGGGACTCAAACTCCCATTCTTGTCTACAGTAACATGTGTTTAACTGGATATGCCATGACCCAGCCCCTAATTATGTTCTTTTTAAAAAGATATTTTATTTTATTTATTCCCTTTTGTTGCCCTTGTTGTTTTATTGTTGTAGTTGTCACTGCTGGATAGGACAGAGAGAAATGGAGAGAGGAAGGGAAGACAGAGAGGAGGAGAGAAAGATAGACACCTGCAGACCTGTTTCACCGCCTGTGAAGCGACTCCCCTGCAGGTGGGGAGCCGGGGTTCGAACCGGGATCCTGACACTGGTCCTTGTGCTTTGCGCCACCTGCGTTTAACCCGCTGCGCTACAGACCGACTCCCCCTAATTATGTTCTTTTGACATAATTTCTTTTCTTAAAAATTGTTGTTACTCTTTTCTTGTACTATCCTTTCTTCTTCCTCAAGCCATACAATTTCTGTGAAATTGTAAAAATATTGTGAAAGCTCTATCTCCTAGAAACCTTTAGTTATAGCTATATGAATGTCTTTCATATTTTTAATTAAGTTTTTTTAGTTATAAAAAGAAAACATTGAATAAACCATAAGAGGGGTACAAGTACACACAATTCCCAACACCAGAATTCTGTATCCCTTCCCCTCCCATGATAGCTTTCCTATTCTTTATGCCTCTGGGAGTATGGACCCAAGGTCATTGTGGGATGTAGAAGGTGGAAGGTCTGGCTTCTGTAATTACTTCCCCTCTGAATATGGGTGTTGATAGGTTGATCCATACTCCCAGCCGACCTCTCTCTTTCCCTAGTGTGGTGGGGTTCTGGGGAACTGGAGCTCCAGGACACATAGCTGGGGTTTTCTATCCAGGGAAGTCTGGTTGGTACCATGCTAGCATCTGGAACCTGGTGGCTGAAAAGAGAGTTAACATACAAAGCCAAACAAATGTTGACCAATCATGGACCTAAGGGCTGGAATAGTGCAGATGAAGAGTTGGAGGGTCTTCCATTTTGTAGATAGCTAATAGGCATATTTTAGTTATATTCCAAAGGGACTGTGGCTATAATAGTTTTTTTTTTCCCCTGAGCCTGAAATCTGTTATGCATGTGGATCCAAGTCTGGGGAGTTGATGTCATGGCTGGAAAAAGGACCAGAAAGCTGGATCATGGAAGAGAGTAGCTCCCTAATATGGGAAAGGTGTATAAATATTGTTAACTACAAACCCCATCTATTTGATATGATGTGGGGCCTATTTTCAGCTTAGGTGTCTATGTGACCTCTGCATCATTGTAGATCTGAGCTCACATTCTGTGGTCATAAGTTAGAACATTCCAAACTCCCCCAATATCGAACCATCTTCCTCAGGTGTAGCATAGAGTATGTTGTCCATCCTCCCTTTGGAGGATGGGACATTCTCTACATTGTTGATCTAAGTTGAGGGCAAGGTCCTATGGGGGCCAACCAAGGGGTCTATATTGTTCCTGATAGAAATGACCGTTAGCAATGAATAGAGGGATTTATTCGAGGTCTATGCCAATCATGTCTGTTTGGGAATCTCAGGACTCCCAGGTTAGGACCCCAGCTGATGGGGTGGCCTGACAGTGCCTAAAAAGTCATTGTTATATATGCCAGTCTCTTCCCTTTATTCAGCTTTTGCAGTCCTTTCTTTGATATGGTTATATTTGGAGTGAGTGAGAGAACTGTAATAGGGAATTAGGTGATGAGGGTATCTAAGTCTAAGTAGACACTATTTCATTATGAACTTTATATTGACTCACTATAGACTATTGTGTATTTTTGCTTTTAGGTATATATTTTGCCCTAATTTATGGGTACATGTGAACATATGCTTTATCTTATGGGACCTGTTCTATATCTAGGTTTTGGGATTTTGTTAGGAAGTAAACCTCCTGGAATGGAACTGGAGAAGACTATGAAAGGAAAGTCTCACCCGAGTAATGTGGGTGAAGGGTTGACATTCCATGCCTGACATCTCTGGACACAGTCTGAAGTGTAGCATGCTGAGGTGGTACTCATTACACTGATTAGGTTGGGAGCGGTGGGTGCAATATTATTTGGTATGAATTGAGAGAAGCATGCAGGAAATTGAGTGCCACCCTAGAGGTTCCAGGACTGGGGGGGGATATAGGCTCTATAGAGGAAGTGGGAAGTTCTTGCTGTCTTAGGGTTTTTGAAGATAATAACAAGATAGTTATTGCTATAATCACATTATTTGGTAACTGGGTTAACTCTGAAATATCCCTTTGTTAGGATTTTTTCTTTTTACTTCTTTTTATAGTTAAATTATTTGTTTCTAATAGTATCTTATGACAATCTATTTGTATAATAGCTCTTCAGATTTGCAGCTCATGCACGAATGAATTTATAAGGTATTATACAAGTAAAATCACACTTGTGAATTCTTGCTTGTTAGAAATTTCTGCTCATGAAATTTGTAAAAATTTCAAACTGGGTATATAAAATAAAGAATGAAAATAAAAGAGGGTGGTAAAATAGTTCTTTTGATATGTTCATCAGATAGGTTGAGTACAGTTCCCACCACATTGGAGGAAGCTTTGAAGCTGTAATGTAGCCCTCCTCTCCCTAGTCTGAGAAACTCAACCCAGACCTGTGGAGCTCTACCAAGAACAAAAAGACAAAATGCATAATTAAAGTTTTTTTTTTTTGACACTTAGAAATTATTGCTTTGTTATTTTCTGGTATCAATCTTGATGATAAAAAATTAATAAATTTTTTGAAGCCTTTAGGTAATGCTTACCTTTACTCAGTAAACTTTACTATTCCCTTTCCATTCTCGCTGTTCTAGTTTTCATGGTGAATTATTTAGATGATAAATATGATTCTATTCATTATATCGAGCTACTGTAATTGCCTTCAGTAAGACTATGAATGAAAATTTCTAGGAAATGCTCTTTATTTATTCCTCATAATTCTTTTTACTGAACTTTCTGTACTTTTCTTTCTATAACCCACTACAAATTTAATGAAAATTTTAAAAACTTTTTATACTATTGTATAACTCTTTCTCCTTTTAAAAGCTTAAAAATAACTAGAAGATTTTCACTTTATTTGAACACTTATAAATGAGTTTTCATGCACCCTAAGATGTGCAGAGTAGAGAATTGCACTTATGTAGATGAAGTCTTCAGCCTGATCTTCAACATTACATGTTCGAAATGAATGCTCTGATTCTCTCTCTCTTTTTAAAAAATATTATTTCTTTATTAGGGGATTAGTGTTTTACAGTCGACAGGAAGTGCAATAGTTGGTACATGCACAAGATTTCTTAGTTTCCACACAACAATACAACCCCCACTAGGTCCTCTAACATCCTGTTCTAGGACCTGAACTCCCCCCGCCCAACATACATACACCCCAGAGTCTTTTACTTTGGTGCAATACACCAACTCCAGTCGAAGTTCTGCTTAGTGTTTTCTCTTCTGATCTTGTTTTTCAACTTCTGTCTTAGAGTGAAATCACCCTGTATTCATCCTTCTGTTTCTGACTTATTTCACTAAACATAATTTCTTCAAGCTCCATTTAAGGTTGCTGAAAATGGAAAAATCACCATTTTTACTCTGAAAATGTCCAATAGTTCTATTTTATCTATCTCTTCATTTAACTCCTTCGTTTCTTTCTTGATTTTCTACCTGGTTGATCTGTCAAGTTGAGTGTTAAATGTTAATAATCGTTAAGTCCTCTTGATTGAGTACTAAATAATGTCCACGCCTACCTTTTTAATTTTATGTATTTTAAGGTCTATAATGTCAGATATGAGCATAGCTCTTCCTGTCCTGTGTGTGTGGTGTGTGTGTGTGTGTGTGTGTGTGTGTGTGTGTGTGTGTGTGTGTGTGTGTGTGTGTTCCATGCACTTGTATGGTAGTTTTCCAACCTTTCACTTTGAGTCTGTGTTTGTCTTGTTGAGTTAGGAGGGATTCCAGCTGACAACATATGGTTAGCTTGTGTTTTCTGATACATCTTCCCACTCTATCTATGCTGGTGACTTGGTGGGTTCCCAAAGTATTCCCAGTCTCATCTTGTTGCAGTCTCAGATGATCTTTGATATTCCTTGTTCTTTAGAAAAGTTTATCAACTGGGTAGAACTGGAGGTCTGGGCAGAGCTGTGGTCTCGATGCTCTGGTGATTTGGTGGGTTCCCAAAGTACTTCTAGTCCTGTCTTCTAGTCCTGTCTTATTCCTTTGATATTCCTAGTTGATTGAGGAGAGAATTGCAGCTGGGCCTACTCTGCAGCCCCCACCTCCAGAAGTAAAAACTCACAAGTCCTTTGGAATATAACTAAAATATGCCTACTAGCTATCTACAAAATGGAGACATTACCACCACCACCCCAACTCTTCATCTGCACTATCCAGCCTTTAGGTTCATAATTAGTCAACAACTTGTTTGGCTTTATATGCTAACTCTCTTTTCAGCCACCAGGCTCCAGATGCTAGCATGATGCCAAACAGACTTCCCTGGACAAACAACCCCACCAATGTACCTGGAGCTCCAATTCCCCAGAACCCCGCCCCACTAGGGAGAGAGACAGGCTGGGAGTATGGATCAACCTGTCAATGCTCATGTTCAGCAGGGAAGCAATTACAGAAGCCAGACCTTCCATCTTCTGTATCCCATAATGACCCTGGGTCCATACTCCCAGAGGCATAAAGAATAAGAAAGCTATCATGGGAGGGGATGGGATACAGAGTTCTGGTGGTGGGAATTGTGTGGTGTTGTACCCATCTTATCCCATGGTTTTGTCAGTGTTTCCTCTTTATGAATACAATAAAAGAAAAGAAAAAAAGAAAAAACCTCCCCTCTTTCTTTCTATCTCTCTTTCTTTCTCACTCATAATATCCACAGATTATTTTTTCTTAATACAGTTTCTTTCCCTACTGCTTAACTCATTAATTTTCTCATACACATCATCTACATTTGACTTGGTCACATATAAAAAACAAAAAAGCAGAGTCAACAGGGCTGGCAGGCCTGCTGTTTGCAGCATCGAGTGATGGTTGGAGGGTATTCAAAAAATGGTATTACAATTCTGCAGGGTTGAATAAACTAGGGTTAATGCAAGATGATATGATATATAAGGATGAATTTATAAAGGAAGCCATTAAAAGACCTCTGTATAACCTTTATAATGACAGGATGTTTTGCATTAAGAGAGCACTGGACCTGACTTTGAGGCAACAGATCCTTCCTAAAGAGCAAAGGACAAAATATGAAGAGGATAAATTCTGCCTTAAGCCATATCTGAAAGACAGTATTCAGGAAAGAAAAGAAAGAGAAGAATGAACAAAGAAGTAACCATGCATTTGAAATCTGTGAATACAGCCATCTTCAAATTATTCTTATGAAGTTTGCTAAATCTGAAATGTACAATTTAAAATTTATTTGACCTGCAAATGTATTATTTTAAATAAATATTATAATTTCTATTGGAAAAAAAAGAAAAATAGCGTGACAGGTTCAATTTGAATCAGTGTTTGTTGATTTACTCATTTTGCTTTATGTTACATTAATCTAGAAGTAGTAGTTATCATCTGGGACCTCCAATTGCCAGTAATTCCAATTGTTGTGTGTGTGTGTGTGTGTGTGTGTGTGTGTGTGTGTGTGTGTGAGAGAGAGAGAGAGAGAGAGAGAGAGAGATACAATTACCAAGGGGAATTTTGTGGTTTGATGTAGACAATTCACTTAACTAATGAATGATAAATAGGTCTTGCTGCTATAATTCTAGTGAGTTATTTGACTGCTTATTTGTTCAATGTTTTCTAAGAAGCAATCTCTGACTATTCTTTCTAATATTCACAACTCAAGAAGTTGTGCTAATGTGATTCCAGAGAGCTGGTGATACCAGACTTGTTTGCAAAACGAACAACATTTTCTTGAGAAACAATAACACAACCTATTGAGAAATTATGTGTGTATATACATATGTGTAAATAGAATATCTAACTTGCAACCAAGACTAATCAGAATAACAAAGCATGAACAATTCAACATTGTATATAACTAGTAAAAAGAAGTGTGTATTGCAGAAACAAAACTAGAAAATAAGTCTATGAAGGTATTCACAAAATCATCAAAGATAATGTAATAAAAAATAAATGTTCCAATTATTATACTTAGCTTCTATGATTCTGCATTGAAAAATATAGGAGTATGAAGTAGGGTTTACAGGTTTAGAAGAGTTTAAAAACAGTGAAAACCCCAGCATGTTGTTGTGTTTAATGTATGTAAAATTTGTTATATGAAATTTAAACATATTAAATGTGATGGACACACTTCATTATTTATTTATTTATTTATTTCATCACCAAAACTCACCCCGTCACTCTGGGCGACATTTTTCAAATAGAAAATGAGAGAAAAGTCCCACAGCACAGAGGTTTTCTCCAATGTGTGTATGTGTATGTCTGTGTGGGGCTTGGGGGGAATTCAAAACTAATGCATTTTTCATTGCACAAGGAGGAACTCTTGCTCTTGATGAAGTGTAAAGTGAGGAAACTTGCTCTATCAGCAATTATTACATGGTTACTAAAATTCCTTGGTTCTGACATAACAGTATTTAATTCAAGAAACGGATTAAAGGAGAACTCATAGACACAGTTATATCTGCCTAAAGAGAAAGGTGATACTTGAGAATAATGATGAAGGATAATAGTTCCATTAAAAGCCACTGGAATAGTTAGATATATACCTGAAAAAATTGTCATGACATTTTTTTTAATTTTAAGCTTTTTTTGTATTTATTTTCCTTTTTGTTGCCCTTGTTGTTTTTTATTGTTGTTGTAGTCATCACTGTTGTTGTTATTGATTTCGTCATTATTAGGACAGAGAGAAATGGAGAGAGAAGGGGACGACAGAGAGGGAGAGAGATAGACACCTGCAGACCTGCTTCACCACCTGTGAAGCGACCCCCTTGCAGGCGAGAATTCGGGGGCTCGAACAGGGATCCTTACACTAGTTGTTGTACTTTGTGCCATGTGCCCTTAACCCGCTGCACTGCTGCCTGACTCCTGTGACATTTACTTTTTACTATACACCAAAATCAACACGAGAGTTTTATATTTAAACAAGAAATGGAGAATTATACATAGTAATAGCAAGAGCAAAATTTCCAGCCACCTAAGATTTGAAATAAAAGTTTCAATTTTTTTTTTTTCCAGTAGGACAAAAGTAATATAGGAAGACCTCACTCTCTTCAAAATGAGAATGATTGTTAAACTGGACCATGGGAACAGAGCCTTTTTATGTCAAAAGACACCACTAACAAAACAAGGAGTACAACAC
The DNA here is from genome assembly GCF_950295315.1 of Erinaceus europaeus. Lineage (NCBI taxonomy): Eukaryota > Metazoa > Chordata > Mammalia > Eulipotyphla > Erinaceidae > Erinaceus > Erinaceus europaeus. Next base: position 55,170,952 of record NC_080176.1, read on the forward strand.
AGTAGAAAAAGATTATTTGGAACAAAGACAATGACAATGTTATATCTGCATGTATAATGTGTTCCTATACAATAGTAAAAGGGAATTAATAAAAATGAGATAATGTGATATGCATATAAAATGTGTTAATATGATTTTGAAAAAGTAAAGAATGCCACACATATTTAGGTCTTTTCCAACTTTCAGTGTCTTAACATTGAAGATTTTCTGATATTTAAGTACAAAAAGAAAGCAGATAAGGTATATTGAAGAATAAATGCCGTGAATGGCTCAAAATATTGCTATTTCAGTTTGTATTCTTTTAAACAATTTTTAATTTTTTAATTTAATTTTTCTCCCTTTTCATTGCCCTTTTTATTGTTGTTGTCGTAATTATTATTGTTGTTGTTATTGATGTCATCTTTGTTGGATAGGAGAGAGAGAAATTGAAAGGGGAGGGGAAGATTTTTTGCATTCCTTTTTGTATTCTTCCTCTTCCAATTTTATTCCCTCTCATTAGGTTTTTCTCTTCATTAAAATGTTAAAACCAGTTGTGTCACATCTCAACTTTAATCTATTTATCTGCTTTTTAAAAAAATTTATTACACTGAAATTTCTAAAAATTAATGAAAATGATGATGATAGCAATGATAATAGTAAATAATGGTGGTATATCACTGTTGGTTAAATAATCCATGGGCTCCAGTATAAATAAATCATACACAACGGACAAGAATCAGATAATGATGTTTGACTGATACTGTTCTGGAATACACAGAATGGAATTATTTATGACCTTGATAAATGCAGCTGAGATGGAACAAAGCTTCTAAGAAGGAGAGTTTAAGGTGTCTTTATTTGGGTTCCTGAGTGTGGTCTTCCCATGACTCTATTCTCTGAGAGTTCATTTCTTTACCCTCTGAGAACACTCCTTTTGAGCACCTGGTCCCCCAATTAAGACCTTCACCTGCAGCAGTCAAACTTTTATTTCTTCAGTTGCCACCTTTATCACTCTCCACAGCCCAGAGGAACTTCTGTGACCAGAGAATCAACACAATATGGCAGCTGCCCTCAGGAGTCGGAATTGTTAACGCTGAAGTCACATTTTGAAGAAATGCATTTGTCTTCCTTTTCTTGGGGCTACCAGGGCATCCATTGTAATCTTGTTTAAACGCACTCTCCTGTGTTGGCACTGAGCAGAAGAGTATCCTTCCTTTCACAAATGATTGGTGACTGAAAAGGAACAGAGGAGGACATGCAGACTGTGACTTCTGTCCTTTTTTCTATTTTTTTAAATAGTATCTGAATAAAGAATGTCTAGGGTGAAAGGTAGAGTCTAGACTATTTCATATATTTTGTAGGACTAGGTGTTAGAAAACTAATGTTTGAGAATGATTTTAGTCTAGATCATATCTTCTTAAAGCATCTAGAATTAAAGATCGCTGAAGGTAGATGATCACATCTGCTTTGGAATGCAGTTCATCCATGTGCTTTTTCATCCGCAGCTTTGCTGAAATCTGTCCAGAAAAATCACAGTGATTGTCTCTAAATTCATCTGAAACTGGTGCTGCGTCATTGAAGTTTTTAATGTAAATTTATGGTAATGGTTAGTTAGGGTCCTTGGACATAGTGATCTGTGCAACTTGTCTTCTGGGGAATATATGTTTATTTTTTTGCATCCAGGAGTATCACTGGGGCTTTGTGCCTGCATTAGGAAACCACTGCTCCTGAAGGCCATTTTTTCCCTTTTGTGGCCCTTGTTGTTTATTGTTGTTGTTATTGCTGTCCTTGTTGGATAGAACAGAGACAAATTAAGAGAGGAGGGGAAGACAGAGGGAGAGAAAGACAGACACCTGCAGACCTGCTTCACTGCTCGTGAAGTAACTCCCCGCGTGCAGGTGGAGTACACTCAGATAATCTTTACAATTTCCAAAATTTCATCTGCACAACAAATTGTTGATAGTATCGATGTTTACCAAATTCATTATTCTTATGATAATTCTAATATCTGGTAACTTCTTATAATTTTGTTAATGTAAGATAGTTTGGAATAATCAACAAAATTTCCTAAATATTGATATTGCAAATTTGTGTCTGAAAGAAATACTTGTATATAAGGGGGCCAGACAGTAGCACAGTGGGTTAAGCTCGAAGAGCAAGGACTGGTATAAGGATCCCGGTTCCAGCCCCGGGCTCCCCACCTACAGGAGGGTCGTTTCACAAGCAGTGAAGCAGGTCTGCCAGTGTCTTTCTTTCCCCCCTCTGTTTTCTCCTCTTCTCTCAATTTCTCTCTGTCCTATTCAACAACAATGACAGTAACAACAACAACAACAACAATAACAACACCAACAAACAAGTGCAACAAAAGGGGAAAAAATAGCCTCCAGGGGGAGTCAGGTGGTAGCGCCACAGGTTAAGCGCAGGTTGTGCCAAGTGAAAGGACCGTGTAAGGATCCCAGTTCTAGCCCCCAGCTCCCCACCTACAGGGGAGTCGCTTCACAAGCAGTGAAGCAGGTCTGCAGGTATCTATCTTTCTCTCTCCCTCTCTATCTTCCCCTCCTCTCTCCATTTCTCTCTGTTCTATCCAACAATGATGACATCAGTAACAACAACAATAATAACTACAACAATAAAACAAGGGCAATAAAAAGGGAATAAATAAATAAATGTAAAAAATATTTTTAAAAAATAGCCTCCAGGAGCAGTATATTCATAGTGCAGGAACTGAGACCCAGCAATAACCCTGGAGGCAAAATAAAATAAAACAAAACAAAACAACAACAAAAAGAAATACTTGTATATACAAACTCTCAACATTTTCAGCTATAATATATATTTGGAAATAGATGACTGGTATAAAGCACTTAGAGGGATATCTGGTAAATAAAGTTGTTAGGAGTTATTACTTTTATTGTTATCACTGAGTTTTTGTTTTAGATTAAGTAATTAATCCAGTTGTCATACATCCCTCCCAATTCATTGTTTCTTCTCATGATGCTCTGAAAATGAAGTTAAGTTACTGGCACAGAGTTGTAAAGTCAATATTTATTTTATATCTAAAATGGTATCATATCAGTAAAGTGAAGCAATAGATTGAATAAACTAAAGTAAAATATTATCTTTTCTACATACTAGATGGAAGTTATTAGGTAATATCTCTCCAGATGATACTTTGACAAGAGGGAAATGTAGGACTGGATGGTGATGTGCCCCATTGAACACACACATGACCATGTGCAACATATTGGATACAAAACTCCTTGTCCCACATTCTCCTCAGAAGCCTCCCTTTTCCTCTCCCTGGCCCCTGACAATTTTTCTCTGCCTTATCAAAAGAAAGAAAAAGGGAAATAAAATAAAGTTGGGCTGTGGTGAACCTGGTTGAGCACATGCTTTACTATGCATAAGGACCTGGGTTCAAGCCCCATACCTCCAACAGCAAATGAAAATCTTTACAAGTGGCAATGCAATGCTGCAGGTTTCAGTTCCTCTCCCTTTCTATGACCCCCTTCTCTCTTGTTTCTCTCTGTCTTTATGCAACAAATAAAAAGCTAAATAACAAAAGAAAACAGAAAAAAAAAGAAGAGTGGCAAAATATTATTACCTTGTGCCTGTTAGTTACAGTTTCTTTCTAGTACCTACATTTCACTTGGCAAGAAAAAAAAAGATCTTTCAAAAAAAAGTACTTGTAATGAGTAGGGGTTTACACCATAACATAAAATAATGATTGTTTTGAAAAGTGCAATTATTTTTCAAGGGAAGCAAATTTAGAAAGAAGCTGCAAGATATCCTTAATAGAGACCAGAACATTCAAGTGCACAATGTTCTAGGAAGACTGAACACCCATTTGTAAAAGAAGGTCAACTAGAGTTCTGTTTATTTAGTTGTACTAAGGTACACATTGTGAAATAAACTAACAGTAAAAATGGTCTCTCAATGAAATTTCCAGTTTAATATTATACTGAAGATCATAATAGCTTAAGCCTTCACTCTGAATATTACTTTAAAAATATTCATAAATTGATAGTGGATTTAGTGATGATTTTAGATCATAAAATTTTATTTCCTTATAAGTAATGCTTACATCATATAATTATCAGGTTACCATTTGTGAGCCCTACTTCTTGGTCTTATTTATTTATTTATTTATTTATTTATTTATTTATTTATTATGTCTGACCCCAAAGAGGTTTAAGGAATCAACCAAGACTTATAGATCCACGTATGTATTGATAGCCAAATTATATATTTCATATTCTGGCTACCATATTTATATGGTGAATAAAACGTTGCACAAAATATATCACCTTCATCTGGAAGTTGAATGTCAAATGAGTGCTACAGACATATGGGTCACTGTAATATAGAATAAAAGGGTGCCATTATGGGACAAAAACCCAGTAGACTCATGAACACCATTCACAATGTTTAGTACAATATTTAGAAGGAAAAGTGAGTTTTTGAGATTTAAATTACTCATTTTATTTGTAGTCATTTAACTTTACTTTCCATTCTACTCAATCTACCCAAGGTGCCCAGAAAAAATAATTTATGAGTTATTCAATTATTTCTCAAGTGATTTGTTTTATATGAAATATTAATAAGTGTTTTTTTAGAAATGAAATAGGAGATATATTTGCACAAAAATAAAGTTCCATAATGTATACATATTTACTGGTTTTCACATAATAAGTTAATTAATTTTAATTCAAACATGTCAGTGTATCCTCACTACTGATGTGCCCAAACTTTAACTTCATATTACAAAGAAATAGAAAAACACATTAAATTTAAATTATGTAAAATTATATAATATCTTATAAACATTGTACATTTCTTTACAATATATGTCTAAACTAGAATACTGTAGCATTTATTTATTGTATATAGGCAGAATATCTGGGAAAAGATAACATGAACTTTGGCAAACTTAGTAGGACTTTTGTTTGTGTAGGTAGACAAACACCTGTCTCTTTATGCTTCTCTTCACTATGTAGCCTAGATTTCAGAAACAACACTCTGTAGGCATCTAGGAAAAATTGGTCATCAGTCCTCAAATTACATATCATCAGCCATAGGCTAAAAAAATTTCAAGGTAGGGATTCAGGCAGTAGCACAACAGGTTAAGCTCAGGTGGCACAAAATGTAAGGACCTGGGGTAAAGATCCCGGTTCCAGCCCGGGGCTCCCCAACTGCAGGGGAGTCACTTCACAAGTGGTGAAGCAGGTCTACAGGTGTCTTTCCCTCTGTGTCTTCCCCTCCTCTCTCCATTTCTCTCTGTCCTATCCAACAACGACAACATCAATAACAACAACAATAATAACTACAATAGTAAAACAACAAGGGCAACAAAAGGAAATAAATAAATACATAAAAAAATTCAAAGTATGCCAAGTTCCCAAATAACTTGGTTATAATAATAATTATCTATTGCCTTCTTAAACTCTAAGACAGCAAAGAATTTTCCTCATTCTTTATAAAACCTATACTTCTCCCAGTCCTGGAACCTCCGGGGCTTTACTAATTTTCCTTCTTACTTCTCTTTATCCATACTATATAATACTGCATCTGCTGATTACAACCAGTTCTACCTCACCATGTTTCACTTCAGACTGTGTACAGAGATGGCAGGCAGGCCTGGGATGTCAACCCTCCAGCTCTAAATCTCTACCACCAAGTTGCTGATGCTATCATGATGCCAACCTGACTCCCATGGGAAGAAGACCTCGCCAATGTGTCCTAGAACCCCATTCCTTCAGACCCTGACACCATTAGTGAAAGAGAAACAGGCTGGGATAGAGATTGACCTACCAACACCCATGTCTAGCAGAGAAGCAATTACAGAAGTCAGACCTCCACCTTCTATATCCCATAAAGATCTTTGGTCCATACTCCCAGAGGGAAAAAGAATAAAGAACCTTCTAATAGAGGGGATATGAAACTCTGGTGGTAGAAATTGTATGCAATTACAAGAAGGAATTATGTTAAGTGAACTAAGTCAGAAAGATAAAGATGAGTACGGGATGATCCCACTCATCTACAGAAGCTGACTAAGAAGATCTGAAAGGGAAACTAAAAGCAGTACCTGATCAAATTGTAAGTAGGGCACCAAAGTAAAAACCCAGTGGTGAGGGGTAGACATGCAGCTTCCTGGGCCAGTGGGGGGTGGGAGTGGGCGGGAGGGATGGGTCACAGTCCTTTGGTGGTGGGAATGGTGTTTATGTACACTCCTAGCAAAATGTAGACATATAAATCAGTAGTTAATTAAAATGAGAGGGGGGAAATCAATTGTATGTCTCAAAGTTTCTCAAAAGACAAACTGAATCTTTTTAATATATAGCCTATATATTTGATATGTGGACTCTCTCAAAAGCCTAGACCAAGTAGATTAGAAGCATCCAATAGCACAGCTACATACAAGATACTGGATACTGTACAGCAAACCATAACAAAGGGACTTTTCAAAGTTAACCCAATTAACAAATAATATGATGATAATATTAACTATCGACTGTCTTTTTGAACCCTAAGACAGCAGGAACCTCACATCTCCACTATAGAGCCCCTACTTCCCCCAGTCCTGGAACCCTTGGATAGGGCCCACTTTCCCGTATGCATCTCCCAATCCAAACCAAATAATATTGCATCCGCCGATCACAATCTAACCAACGCAACGATTGCCACCTCACCATGCTTCACCTCAGTCTGTATCCAGAGACTTCACGTGTGGAATGACAACCCTTCAGCTTCATTACTCGGGTGAGACCTTTCCTTTTATAGTACACTCTAATTTCATCTCAGGTAGTTCACTTTCTAACAAAGTCCCATAACCTAGATATACACCAGTTTCTGTGAGAGAGAGCTTATGTGCACATGTATCCATAAACTACTGCAAAATATATACCTGAAAGCAGAAGTACACTAGAGTTTGCAATGAGTACCTCCCTAACACTTCCTTTCCACTATTCCAAGCTTGGGATCCATGATTGCTCAACAAATTGTTTGGCTTCATATGTTAACTCTCTTTTCAATCACCAGGTTCCAGATGCCACCAGGATGCTGGCCAGGCTTCCCTGGATCGAAGACCCCACCAATGTGTCCTGGAGCTCAGCTTCTCCAGAGACACACCTTACTAGGGAAAGAGAGAGGCAGACTGGGAGTATGGACCGACCAGTCAACGCCCATGTTCAGCGTGGAAGCAATTACAGAAGCCAGACCTTCTACCTTCTGCAACCCTCAATGACCCTGGGTCCATGCTCCCAGAGGACTAGAGAATGGGAAAGCTATCATGGGAGGGAGTGGGTTATGGGGATTGGGTGGTGGGAATTGTGTGGAGTTGTACCCCTCCTACCTTATGTATTTGTTCATTAATCCTTTCTTAAATAAAAAATTAAAAAAAAAAAAGAAGCAAAAAAAAAAAAGAAATTGTATGGAATTGTGCCCCTTTTATTCCAGAATCTTGTCAATATTTATTAAACCACTAAAAAAATTAAAAAGTAGATATTCAAAAGGATTTAGCAGGTATTACGTCATACTCAATAGTAATGGAGTCGTAGGAGGTCGAAGAGGCCGTATGGTAAATGTCTACAAGATACGATTTGGCGTAGATGGCTCGGCCATGTTTAGGATGGAGATTATAGCATATTAAATCGAATCCACTGATGGTGAATCGAGCAGCTTCATCGACTGCTATATGTGTTTCATGTAGGCAAATAACATCTGCCTGATGCTGTATCGCCAATTGACCAATAAGAACGCGTTTGGCAAAGGACAGCCCCTCAATATTAAGTTGGAGGACTCAAAGAGCAGGACCTTGAAAGCTGTCAGGAGCTGCTTGTTGCTGGCTTTGAAAGTGACTGGGATCCATGTGGATTCAGTCGGTTAGGAAGGATTGTCAGTTTCCCCAATGAATGGGTACTCACGGGATGCACCACAGGAAGGTCAATCCAAAGCATCCCAAAGCCTGAGCTTAATGTGCAGCTTGACGATACAAGAATCCGGCATGAAGCCCAGCCAGTCTATCTTGGAGTTACTCTCGATCACACTCTGTCATTTCACGAACATCTCATAAAAACTGCAGCAAAGGTGGGCGCGAGGAATAACATCATTGCAAGACTGGCCAACTCTTCATGGGGCGCGAGCACTTCCGCACTACGATCATCATCTCTGGCATTATACTATTCCACTGCAGAATACTGTGCCCCAGTATGGTTCTGTAGCCCCCATGTCCACTTGGTCGATTCCAAATTATATTCCTCCATGAGGATAATTTCTGGAACCATCAGTTCCACCCCAGTTCCATGGCTGCCAGTTCTTAGCAACATCGCCCCGCCAGATATTCATCAGGATGCAGCATCATCTAAGTTCATTTCCCACATCATCCAATCTGGTCTCCTACGCCTACACTGAACTTCTCTGTTCCAGACTCTTGGAAACAGAGTTGGCAGTCAGCTGAGGTAAAGAACAAACACCTCATCATAGACCCCTGCAAGCATCAACCCGGCTTTGACCTAGTACGTTATGATTGGGCCCTCCTCAATCACTATCGAACAGGCCATGGCCAGTGCGCCACTATGTTCCATCGCTGGGGAGCCAGAGATGACCCGAACTGCCCCTGTGGCTACAGACAGACTATGACCCACATAGTCAACGACTGCCACCTCTCCAGATTCAAAGAGGTCTCGAAACTTTACATCAGGCTCAACCTGACGCTGTTGACTGGCTAATGAAGTCTTCTAGCATTTGCCCTAAGAAGGGCAAATGCTAGAAGAAGAAACGTCATACTCATAAACCTGTAACTACAATCTTAGATGTATAGATTTGAAGTCATATAAGAGTTATTATCACTTGTCTAACATGCTTCCTTGAGAAAATGAAATGATTGGGATATACTAATAAATTTGAAGACTTGAAGGAGAAAAAAGAAAGGAAGTAGGTCAGAGTCAGAGAAGAATCCAAATTTGCATTATCATGTTTCTCTTTATGTGATCTTGCTGACAAGCTCTCATTATAAGGAAGGAGAGATGTTTGCTGCCATTGTGTAATGCTGTCTCAATACAATTTTGTAACCTGCAGTCTTCACATTTTGCCTCTCTACCTATTTGGGAGAATTTCATCTAAATCATTGCTTGTTGGACAGTCCTTTGTGAATCATAATCTGCTCTGATACCACTATCAGTGAAAATGGTGCTGTCAACATTTATGTCATCGTTGAGGTTGTAATTTTTGACAGTAATGTTCCTGGGTTTGATCTAAAACTCTCTATTCACATTGACAGAGCTGCCTGTCAGAGTCTCTTCTGCCTGACACTTCTAAGTGACTAAGGACTTGGAAGAACTTATGTTAGGAAACAATTTCATTCAAAGTTTTCCTACTAGGTCTATGCCTCATATGAAAACATTGACCAATTAGCAAGAGGTAAATGTATATATAAGAACAGAGATTTGGGTCAGCAATAGGTTGCTATATAATGTTAATAAAAATAGCCATAGAAATTAAATACAGGAGTGGTGGTGACTTATTTCTTCTGAAGGCTAGATCTTTTCAGTGTCCAAAGCCTAAATTTGAAATTCTGTTAATAGGACTGGTTGGTTTTAATTCTTGTTTCAGTCCTATGATTCAACATAGCTTACTTCTTATTCAAGTTAGAAAATCATTATCCAATGTCTTATGATTTGTATGATTAAAGTGTTTCATTTTGAACATTCTTGCTATATCATACTCATTATATCCCAAGAGTATTAGTATTGTGTTCCTTCTCTGATCCAACTGTTGGACAAATATTTCACCTTCTCAGAAATTAATCTCACATCTATGTGTCTATTAGATTAAAAGCATTCAAGAAACATAAAGCTAGGAAGTATTGTAAAACTCATATATTGCTCATAACACTGTAAATTGATATAAATCTTTCAAATGCAATAATTCAGTTTGGGATTATATAACACAAAATCAAAGAGGATATATATATATATATATATATACTTATATATATATGTATACATATATATGTACACATATTGGTACATATATATGTATCTCTCTGTGTGTAGCAACCATATGTGCAAAAATGCCATCAGATCACTTATGATTTAAATCAGTTATAAATAAATATTTAGCCAAGGGGGTCTAAATGTATCATAAATGGTATGAAGCATTGAAATATATGATTTACTATATTATCTGCTACTTCTTTGACTACAGTTCCCCAGTCTCCATTTGTAACTGTTCCTTTTGTGTACATCAAGTATAAATACTTTCTATGTTTATTTATGTTATTCTGTATCAGGAAGGTCACTGAAAATTCTTCTACCACAGAAACTTCCTACTATATAACCATTATGGTTTTACTATATTTTCTACTTTACCATAGGACTATCAAGATAAGTATTATACATTTTAGAACTATACACTTAGAACCTGCAATATTATAGTCTATCAAAAAATTCATATTGAAAAAAATGACAATTTATTTGTAAGTAACAAAAGCAAAGTACAAGAATACTTATAATATTATAAAATATTTATGTACATTGGTTTTGAGGACTAAAAGTCAAGTTATACTAGGGAGAAAGTAATAATAATATTAGATTGTTGTGATGATGAATAATTTAAATTTATTATTTCCTTTATTGTTTGTATAAATAAAACTTAAAAGTGGTGTTATCTTTGATATATTTGTTTATAACAGTTTTATTAATCAGATTCTTAAAATTATATTTCTTAAATTTTTCTAGATGCATTTTCTATATGTTATCATATAAATAAAGTTTATCACTGGGAAATAATCAATAAATGTATCTGATACTCACTTTAGCCATCGACAAAACAAAGAGAATGCCAACAACAGTATTGCTATAGCAGCAAAATAAAATACATAGTATATACGTTTCTAAAAAGATAGAGACATACTGTTGTATACTGTTGTAAAAAAGTAGCAGTGTAGTAAAACTCTCTTAAGAAAGTGTTCAGAATGAGAAATAATACATATTCCAGACTACATGCTAGTCTCCAAAATAACCTTCAAGTAATTATTTATCTTGACAAGAAAACTACAGTGAAGAAGGGCCATAGTGGGTAGCATGGTAGATAGAAATGGGAAATGTTATTTCATAGACTCAGAGCAAATGGGACCAAGAACTAAGATAGTAATGATAGCAAAGAAAAGGAGTGCTAACTGGGTTCTGAAACAAAATCTATCAACCAAGAGAGGAAAGGAATAGAGATTGAATTTAGCAAGGTATGTTTTAGGTCAGATGCAGGTTTGATAATGTGGAAAGTTTCTGCAGTTGCACTGGTCTGAGGATTAGTAAGTAACATTGTAAGGTCAAGCTGAAAATATTCAATATTGAGATAATTCTTTTAAGGTCCAACTGATTCAGCAAACAAATTGAACATTAGTTATAAGTTCTATAAGAAAAAAATTATCAGGACATCCGCATCTTTAACTTTGGTCCTGATGCTGGTATAGACAAAGCATTATCTAAGAAATTAATAGTTGGATAAAGGTCTTTTGCAGTCAGTGGAACAAAGCAACATCAAAGATATGGAAAGATGACTATTTTTGTTGTATCTAATTATGGAAGAAGAATGAGTAGAACCACCATTCGCTTTAGTTGAGTGAATCTGGGAAAGATTCATTCAGGAAAAGAACGTCAAACTGAATCTTAATGAGTGTAGCTGAAGGATTAAAACAAGTTATAGTTTTGGTTTTCAGTATTCAAAAATTTAATCCTTTTCAAAATTCTATTTTGCTGGTTATAGAATCTATGATGGTATTTTGTTTCCCTGGTATAAATCTAGTAATTTTCAACTGATAATTATATAACTCTCTCCACTTCCTTAGGGAAAGAGCTTATTTATAAGTACAATACACAAATAAATAAACACAACAGTGGAGTTAGACCTGCAAGCTTTTAGAGAGCCTGTAACATTTGATTAAATCCTTCTTTTGTTGTTATTATGTTTTCATCACCTTTGTCATTGTGTCTACACTTCTGAACTCCATGTGGGAGCGGCAGTAACAAGGTATCACAAAACTGGCTTTTCTCACTCTAATTCTAACCTGCCAGAAGAAGCAAACACAGGGAATCTCAGGAGAAAACCCCTTGTCATATAATTTACTGCCCAATTTTGCAAACCCAAGAGGTTTAGCTACCAGTGGCTTCCAGAGTTTCAAATAAGCCTACTAGTCTGAGGCAATTTATCCATAATAAACTTCTAAATATTCAAGATCAAAACCATAGGTTTTCAGCTTGAAGTAGGCTGATGAATATTCTTTGAGAATTTCAGGGGAAAAGAAGAGTTCACTATGTTAAGAATGCCATATGATTCTACTTCTCTGTTACTACTTAATATTTCCAAGGAAAATTGCACTATTGCAGAGCTAAAAGACACCTTGGAGATAATATGATTTAATGAGTTCATTTTACAGAAAGGTCTGAAAATGAGATACCCAAGATCACACAGTTATTTAGTAGAAGAATAGAAATATGAATTTGGGTTTATAACTCTTAGTAGGCATATATTCCATTCAGAAATTGAATTGAATTCACTTTAGCAGAAGCCCAGAGCTGTTCTACAAAAGAAGTAAAAGGCATAATATTTTTTCCTCAATAGCTTTACACTGTCTACAAAACACACAACTAGAACAGGTGATTCCTTTCAGCTACACAAAAGTGTAACCTAAACTAGATGCAGTGAAATAGTAAATTCATGAGATGCACTGAAATAGTAAAAGTGTGATGTTACTGCCTAGAACTCTTAATGAAGGTACCCAGTAATTTGAAACTTGAAGAATGTCAAGAATATGTATGAAGAGATGGATGGTTTCATTTTAGAAAGTAACATGTAAATGAGAAAAATATATATGGGGCCTTAGAATTTGAACAATTGTGAATGTAAGTCATTCGTGGATTTAGTAAAAACAAGACACTGAATATAGTCACCTTTAAAATTAATAATAGGTATGAGAACAGTTGACCCACCCAGTTAATATTAACTTCCTTAGGCAGAGTAAAAGTACCACAAAATAATTCCAGAGGAAAAAAATAGTTTGATATGTTACATGTCTGGCAAAATACTTCAAATATACAGTAAATAATTCTAAGCCATTAATTAAATTATCACTCATTGGTTGGTAAACTTGTTAAAGAAAGTATATTCATTTATCTTCATCAATGCAGCCACATTGTCAATTTCCTGACTCTTCAATTTAATGACAGGGTATAAAATGTTAGAAGGAACCTATGTGCAATAAAGAAGATTAGGACTAATATGATAAGCGTGCTATTAACAATAATAATAACATAAGGCTGGGGGAGATAGCATAATGGTTATGTAAAATACATTCATGCCTTGAAGGCTCCCAGGGCCTGGCTTCAATACCCAGAACCACCATATACCAGAGCCTATCAGTACTCTGGTTTCTTCTTAAAAAAAGAATATATATATATATATATATATATATATATATATATATATTAATAATTACATTCCCCCACAAACACATTTTGGGATATCACACATTTAGGAATGTAGAAAATGCATAAACAGCTTTCCTAATTTTTCTCTCTAAAATTTAAAATTTTCTTCTTCTTTATTAAAAACTTTTCTCTGAGTTACTTTAATATCAGTGATAACAGCTTAAAAATATTTTATTTGTAATGGACAAAAATATGATTCAAATAATAGATTCTCTCTGTCCTACAAAATAAAGTTATAAAAACAGAGAAAAAAGAAATATGGAGATGGTGATCTGAGAAATTATATTGATGTGCCAATACACAATACACAAGTTTTTTGTTTAAAAAATTGTTATGCCTGTCCATTGAAGAAAGGTCATCAGTTTGGTTTCCCTCTGAGTGCCACACTAAAATTTTCAGTGTAATTCTGGTGTGGTCTCCTTTCAATACGTAGCTTTAAAATGAACAAATGATGTTTAATCTTAAGTGATTTGTAATGTAGAAAAAAGAAATCCTCGTATATCCAATTTAATGTAAGTTATATGAAATTCACATCCTATTATATTTGTTCAAAGAGAAATATTATAGTTTTTTTTTCAAACATCTGATAGGTTTTTATTAATATGCCTTAAGTAGGTTTGTTCTATTAAATGTCATTTAGTTATGGAGTCAAATGAAAGTCAGTTGGAGCCCCATAAGTTTTAGGAAGTCTGCTACCATTACTTAGAGAATGCCAATTATTTTGAGTTAAGACAAATGAATGGTTTAGATGCTGAACTTAAGCTTTTGCCCTTGTGTCAGGCCTTTGCCCTCCTCTGATCAAAGATGAGATTTCCACTAGCCAGGCATTCTCTATTTTCATAGATGAAGAAGCAATCACTTTTTATGACCTTAAATAATTCAGTTTGGGGAAATCACCCAGATGTAGGCTTTTTGTGAACATGTTCTTTCTGTCTGAGCAACTACATTTTTTTCCTTCCAATTCTCAGAGCCATTGAAGTCTTGTCTTTATTAACATGTGAAGTGCCTCTACCTTCACCCCTTATTTTTCCTTAACACTTCAACTCCCTTAGCACAGCATCTACAAGCTTAGGTGATTGGTTATGCAGTACTTCAAATCATCATTCATCATTCAAGTTTGACCCCTGCACTCTTATTAAACTAGTTGACAGCAATTTTCTCTTTAGTCTAAATTCAGAAGAACCACAAAAGGAACAGGAATATCTCCTAGATTTCAACAGTCTAACCAGGGAAATAACTTGCTATGTCAACAGTCTTAGGCTAGCAAGATATTACTTCTTCTTCTTCTTCTTCTAGCGTTTGCCCTTCTTCCATAGCCAGTCAACAGGTCAGGTTGAAAGCTGTCAGGAGCTGCTTGTTGCTGGCTTTGAAAGTGACTGGGATCCATGTGGATTCAGTCGGCTAGGAAGGATCGTCAGTTTCCCCAATGAATGGGTACTCACGGGATGCACCACGAGAAGGTTGATCCAATGCATCCCAAAGATATTACTCACAAACAGAAGAATAAAGGAAGGAAAAAGAGGAGGAGGAGGAAAGAAGAAAAGAGAGGAGGGAAGAGTGAGGAAAAGGGAAGGAGGAGGAGAATAATAATAAGACTAGAGATCAGGAGGAAAGAGAGAATAGCAGATGAGGACAACAATGAGAAGAAATAGAAAGATGAAGAGGAAGAAAGAGGAGAAAAAAAAGAGTGGGGGGTGAGAAGAAGGGGGACGAGTTTTCTCTAAGGAACTTGACTATACATACTGAGTATACTTCCAGAGGAATAAAAAATAGGAAGGCTTCTAATGGAGGACATGAGATACAGAACTCTACTAGTGGGAATTAAATGGAATTGTACCCCTCTTTTTAAATTAACTTATTTATTTATTTATTTATTTATTTATTCCCTTTTGTTGCCCTTGTTTTTTATTGCTGTAGTTATTATTGTTGTTCTTGATGTCATTGTTGTTGGATAGGACAGAGAGAAATCGAGAAAGGAGGGGAAAACAGAGAGGGGGAGAGAAAGATAGATACCTGAAGACCTGCTTCACCACCTGTGAAGCGACTCCCCTGCACGTGGGTAGCCAGGGGCTCAAACCAGGATCCTTATGCTGGTCCTTGCACTTTGTGCAACGTGTGCTTAACCCGCTGTGCTACCACAAGACTCCCAGGAATTGTACCCCTCTTATCCTACAATATTGTCAATAATTATTAAATCAATACAATAAAATAAAGAAAAAATGTTCCAGAGTTATGAATTAGACTTGGTAAGACTATTATTTTAAAGAAACACTCAGTTATAGGCTACTGCCATGTTGCTGACGGAGAACAAATCTGTCACCCCCAAACATGACTCTATGACATAAGAATGATTTTTGAACCACTTATTTTCAAACAATAGCATACAGGAAAGGATCTGAAAACTAAGTAGAATCTAACTTTTTGCAAGATACATTTGTATATTTATAGGAGAATCATTATTTGTAAGGATATCTCCCTTCCTGTTCCAGAAGTGTGTGATGTTGTCAGTGATAATCTACACAAAGTCTGAGCTAAATGTGATAAACTGTGGGACAATTTGGAAAGGATGTATGTTAAATATAATCTCTGCTTGCCATTTTCCTTTCAAATTTCACCATGACCCAGATAACATTTATTTGGCCCAGAATTGCTTTTTAAATTTCCCTCTAACTTATGTCTTTTGAAATCACAACCTTTGACCCCTACCATTTTTCTTTAGCTGAGGAAATTCCTTAAGGTGATGACTTGAGCCACTTTATGAAGCTATGCAGTTTTCTTGGGTCTCTGACATGTATCTGAAACCCTTAACCCAAAAAGACAGAACTATCTGACTTGGTACTAGCCAGAGGGGATGACTGAACACTGATTAATTGGGTTATTCTGCTTACCTGGACTGCTTTGCAAGATGGAGGTAATACGCTGAAGTTGACATTATGAAACAAGAGGATAAGTTGCTCCAACCCCTATGGAAAACAGTCTGGAGATTCATCTGAACTCTTGAAATGGACTTACCATATGACCTAACAATCCCTGTCTTAGGGATTTAGCCAAGAAAAACAAAAATACCTATCTGCAAAGACTTGTGCACACCGATGCTCAATCGCACCTCTAATTACTTTATAAAGTCAATGAAACATTTTATTTATTCAAAACAAAATGTCAATTAATGTAATAATTACAAAAAAGTCATAGGGCTTGGGCAATATTGTTATATTATAACTGATGAGACAAAATTTCAGAAAAAATGTAAAAGGTATTCTGGAAATCATAAATGCAAAAGCAGTTCAAAGTTAAGTATGAAGCAAAGATATTTGATTCAATAAGGCAGACAGGTAGAAGATTCAAAGACATAGAGATGTATGTATGAATTTGTAATTACCAAAACCTTGAAGCAATCCAGTTGTCCAACAACAGATGTGTGGATGAGTAAATTATAGAATATATACACAATGGAATACTACTCAGCTATTAAAAATGGTGAATTTACCTTCTTTACCCCTTCTTTACCTTCTTGGATGGAACTTGAAAATATCATGTAAGTGAGATAAGTCAGAAACAAAAGGATGAATATGGGATGACCTTACTCTAAGACAGAAGTTGAAAAAACAAGATCAGAAGAGAAAACACTAAGCAGAACTTGGACTGGAGTTGTTGTATTGCACCAAAGTAAAAGACTCTGGGGTTGGAGGGAGGGTTCAGGTCCTGGTACATGAAGACAGAGGAGGACTAGCCAGGTTTGAGTTATGTGGAAAACTGGGAAATGTTACACATGTGCAAACTTGTATTTTACTGTCAACTATAAAAAATTAACCCAATAAAGAAATTTAAAAAAGAAATACATGTATGTGTGTGTGCACATGTGTATGTGTATCAATAGTGAGGAAGGAAAGGTAGATTAATTGACAATTAATAGTCTAGAGCACAGAGGGCACGTAAAAGAGTAAGGTATTAAAATTATTGTCTACAAATATGTTATGTTCTGTATGGCACTGGTCTAAACTCTCCTTGAAGATTGTTAATGTTTTTATTGCCCCCCTCCTTTCTTATACATGTCTATATATATGTGTGTTTGCACAACTGATAGAAATATATTCTTATCCTTTTATGTAATGTCTGACTTCTAAAGTTATTTGAATAATATTTATTTCATGACCAAGTAAATGAAGAGTATATAAACAGAGATTTTAAAAAGTTATCTGTTGAAATTACCTGGGCAAATAGGTTAAACTAGGGTTTCTGAATCCTGATATGATTGGCATGTGGAACTCAATAAGGTTTGGATTGGTAAAATGTCCTTACATTAGGTTACATTGACTTTTATTGATAACAGAGCCTGATCTCAACCAATTCAATATTATTTTCACACACAAACATCTCCAGTAGTGACTGCCAAACATGCCTTGTGACATTACCAAATGTTCTTAAGGAGATGAAGGCAAAAATCACCCTAGGTTAAGAACTGTTAAGTTTAGCCTAGTGAACTATGGGAATTTAGAAAAGAAAAAATATAGAGTAAAATCAGATAAATGAGTGCATTGCTGAAAGACAAGTACCCCCTTTCTGGTCTTATTTCCAACTTTGACACCATCTCCTAGACAATGTCTTTAGCCCACCTGCATGTTACCTGTAAGGCTCAGGTCCCTTGGAATATACCTAAAAGAAACCTATTAGCTTTTTCCAAAATGGAGACCCCAAATTTCATCTGATATATTCTTACCTCTAGGTTCCTAGTAATTAAACAATTTGTTATGCTTTACACCTTTATGCTTATCATCCACCAAGTTGCAGATGCTGCCATGATGCCAACCATATTTCTCTGGACAGATGACCTCAACAATGTACCCTAGAACCCCATATATCCAGACCCCTGCCCCACTGGGGAAAGATAGAAACAGAGTGGGAGCATAGATCGACCTGCTAACACCCATGTCCAGTGGAGAAGCAATTACAGAAGCCAGAGCTTCCACCTTCTGTACCCCAGAATGATCCTGGGTTCACAGTCCCAGAGGGATAAAGAATAGGAAAGCTTCCAATGGTGGGGATGAGATGTAGAACTGTGGGAATTATGTGGAATTATACCCTGTTTGTCCTACAATCATATCAATCATTATTAAATCAATAATAATAAAAATACCAGTTTCAATTGACTTTACCAGTGAAATCAAGAACTCAATCTCATTAGCAATTTAATTGTGTAATAATAATATAAAAGTTCAAAAACTTTCTATATCCATAGATGATATAAAAGATTTAATATTTTATATTTATATTATATTTATATTTAATATTTTATAAATGATATAAATGATTTTTGGGGTATTGTCATAAATAAAGTGTTTGGATGGGAGCATCTCCATGAAACCTGAGGTACCAGCCTGACAGATGTTTAGAAGCTTGTGTCCTGCAATTTTGCACCTCATGTTTGTACTACAGAAATAAAAGGAGGAGGGGGGAAACACACACATACCCAGGGACACCAGTCCACTTCCTACTCTCAGAACCAGACTTGATTTAAAGAGGAACAAAGGAAACACACATATTTATTTCTGTTACATTAAGTGCATTTACACATCAAAGTAAAAGAACACAGAAATGTTTCAATTTGTGTTACATATTTAAAATTCTATTATTAAAATCACTCCATATTCTTTAGCACATTTGGTTGTACTATTTTTTACACTTTCATAGTCAAACAATTTCCTTTTTGTGGACTGTGCTTTCTAAAATACACAATAACTAGCCATGTCTAGAGAAAAGAAAATATGTAGTTGCCTGTTTTGCATACCAATGCAAAGGAATGAACACAGAAATACCTCATACTATAAAATTAGATATTAGGAACTGCAAATAGAGTTACTTTTTATTAACTCAAGGTAAAAGGCCATTTGTAAACATGAACAAATTAAGTTCACAGCTAACACAGGGATCTTATTATTAAGCATTATTTGAAATAAATTCTAGGACCAGCTCAAAAGTACAAAGCTGGTGAAGTTGGGGGAGGGGAAGGTGATTCTTTCTTTCTAGTTTAAGAGTTTATTTTCCTTATGAAATCTATCAGTTCCTGAGAATCTAACATCTTGATATATTTATATGGGTAATTTACTTATGTATTTACTCTGCAAACGCCTGTTTGATACTATATGTCACATTCCCTACTTACTTGTCCTAGTTTCCCTAGCTTTGTTTTACCCTTTAATTAAAGTTTTCTTGTCCAGGCTAATGTCTCAAAAAAACTGTTTTCACTCACAAAATTGTATTCTCTTTTAATGATTATATGAGGGAAAAATAATAAGTTATTTATTATTAGTAGTATAGTTACTAATGGTATGTGTGCCTTCTGATAGCAAATATCATGATATACTATTTTATGTGTAGAAATAATAGAAATTACAATCTTTTTCAAGATTATGTTTTTTGATGTGGTCATTAAGTAGTGAGGATTATAAAGGAATGATTAAGGACTGTATGCTTTCTCAATTCGTCTTCATTAGAAGTCAAATAACAATTTCAATTTCTTTTAAGAAAAAAAAGATAGTGGAGTTTTTTTTTTTTTGTTTTTTGTTTTTTGCCAGAAGGAATTCAGCAGTTTGGGGAGTCAGACCAGCATATCTCCAAGATATGCCAAAGTAATATGCTGACTGTTTTGAATTACATTTTCTCAGGAAACAATAGATGAAGGGAAAATGTTCAAATCCCATTCCCCTAAAAGCAGGAGATAAACTGTCCATATGAAGTGTTCACCCCATGTCCTTGAAAAAGAAAAATTACTATTATTAACTATAATAAAAGTATTATTATTTTGCCACTAATATTTCAATGTTTGACCCACTAATAAATTCTACAATGATTCTCACAAATTTATTATTTTAGTCTAAAATTCATTTACCTATCTTGCTTTGTAGGGCCCCATACATAAGTGGAACCCCTATATTCAGCAAATTAAGTTGGTGTCTTTCTTTTCTCTTATTTGCCACCAGGATTACTGCTATGGCTCAGTGATGGCTCTAAGAATCCATTGCTCCTGGAGGCCATTTTCCTTTTTTTTTTTTTTTTTTCTCTCTCTCTATTTTTATTAGATAGGACAGAGAGAAATTGAGAGGGGATGGGGAGATAGAGAGAACAAGGGACATGACATAGAGAAACGCTCAAACCTGCTTCACCACTCATAAATGGTTCCCCTTTAGAGGTGGGGAGCAGAGGCTTGAACCCACAAGGTCCTCGTGAAGGGTAATGTGTATTCAATCTAATGTACCACTGCTCAGCCCCCTAAATTGGTATTTTTCTCATTTTTAATTTGTGTTTTGGCAGTTACTTTTCAGCCAAAATGACCCAAAAATGGCTGCCTGGGAGTTGATACAATATATAAAAACTTGGGGGCCGGACGGTGGCACACTGGTTAAGCACACACAATAGGAAGTATAAGGACCAGTACAAGGATCCCAATTTGAGCTGTGTACTCCCCACCTAAAGGGAAATCACTTCACAGGCAGTGAAGCAGGTCTGCTGGTGTCTGTCTTTCTTTCTTCCTCTCTATCTCCCCCTCCTCTCTCAATTTCTGTCTTATCCAATAAAAGGGTCACAGGAGCAATAGATTTGTAGTGCAAGCACTGAGCCCCAGTGATAACCCTAGAGGCAAAGTATATATATACTTGATACTTGATTTGTGGTTAAAAAAAATAATTGCATTTATATTTTCTCTTTAAGTTTGGGAGCTACTCTCTGCCCTAATCCAGCTTTGTAGTTGTATTCTTAACTAAGACTACATCTTCCCAGACCACCTCTATGTTAACTGAAAAACTCAAGCAAAAAGTACTAAAGTCATGGGCCCCTGGGAACACACTTAAAACAGACTTCCTAGCTTCTTACTACCCTAAAAATCCCTGTTCTCACCTGATCTATTCCTACTTTCTGTTTTCTATTTATTAAACACTTTGTCCTGCTTTGTATCTTAACTGCCTTTCAGATACCAAGTTGCTGATGCTACTAGGATTCCACCCCGAACTCCCTGGCCAGAGAACCTCACCATTGTGTCCCTGACCATTATCTCTCCAGAACCCTACCCCACTAGGGAGAGATACAGGCTGGGGGGTATGGATCGACCTGCGAACACTGATGTCCAGCAAAGAAGCAATTACAGAAGCTAGAACTCCCACCTCCTGCATCCTCAAAAGAATTTGGTCCATAGACCCAGAGGGGAAGAAATGTTAGCTGAAGATGATTAGAGGGCCCTGAAATCCAATTCCATCAGGACCCAGAGGGAGAAAAAGAAAAAAGGAACCACATTCAGAAGTAGTAATAGGTGTAGATGTAACTTAGAAAGGAAGTGAAGGGAGGACCATAGGGGAAAAAATGGATAAAAATATAGCTAGCTAGCTAGCTAGAATTAATAGTCAACCCATATCTGTGACTTTGGGAGAACCACTGCAGTTTCCACTGGAGGAAATGGGGGAATAAAACTATGGTTTTGGGAATGGTATAAAATTGTAGCCCTGTTATCTTTTAATTTTGTAAACCAATATTAAATCACTAATAAAAAAGTTCAAATAAAAAAGAAAACTTGAGCCTTAAAGCATGAGATCCTGAGTTTCATCATTGGTATTGCATATATCAAAGTGGTACTGTCTTTTCTTTTCTTGTTCTCATGGTACTAAATATTAATAAACCTTTTTTAAGTTACTTAGAAATAAGAAAGTAAATGAATAAATAATCTTTAATATATCCTTAAAATTTTAGGTGTAATTACCAAGTATCACAATGGTCCACTCATACTGAGTTTTTAAAAAACCCAAGAAAAAATTATTTTCAATTGAAAGTACTGGAGAATCAAAATAAAAATGAGAAATGACAGAATAATGAATATATTTCCAGAATGTTCTAGACCCTGTGAAAATGCAGAAATTATGGCATAGTCTATTTCTCTATGGTAGACTTAAATAATGGAAGTATGAGATATTCAGAGATGTCAAGATGGATAGAAATCAACAAGAGTTGGTAGAATAACAGATAATCCATGATAAGTTTTGATATATTCTTTATCTGTTATATACCACACAAAAAGGATGTGTGAAAATAGGTTTTAAGGTGATCAAATGATTCCAATTTGCTTTTACTTACAGTTGTATAGTTCCTGAGGGTAGTGTTTGAGCTGAATGCATTTTGACAGCACAACAATACAATTTTCATGTTCAGTGTGAGATTACATTGCTGTACAGATATGCTACCTGCTTTGTTGCTTTTTCCTATATCTTGTTATCTATCATTCACCACCCAGTATATAATTACCATCTTATTATATTTCTATATTAGGACTGAGTTAGCAAGATAAAACCATGGAAATATGAAGAGAATCTAGACAATTTCATTTCACTGGATCACAATAAAATGTAATTTGTATTTTGTCTGACAACAAATCTTTGTATGTACTAAAGAATACTTAGGTCTCAGTAATAGATGAATTAAAAAAATCAAGGGGAGCGTGTTTTCCTATACTCACCATTCTCATTAAAAATAATACTAAAAAATGTTGCCCTCCAAACTTTATGTATTTATTCTTGCAATTTTAAAGTTTTAATTAATAATAGATTACAGACCATAAGATTACTGATTAAAATTCTACACTGCAATCACCACCTAAATTCTGTGTCTCCACTCCCCTAACTCCAAAAGATAACCACAATAATTTTCACAAACTCTTATAAACAGATTATTTGCTTCTTTTTTTTTTCCAACTTCATACCTTTCAGTTCTCTAGATATCATATATGAGTGAAAATACCCGGTAGTTGTCATTTACCTCTTTACTTTGCTAAGCACAAGCACCTCCAGGAACATCCATTTTGTCTCAAAATAACACAATACCATCTTTTTTGATTGTAGAGTAATATTCCGTGGAGTATATAATTCATAGCTTCTTTACCCAGTCATCTGCCTATGGGCATTTAGGCTGCTTCTACTCTGGTTGTAGTAAACAATGCACAGAAGAACATAGGGGTGACTTTGTCCTTTGAATTGGAATTTGCATGTCCTTAGGATGAATTGCAAAGAGTGGTAGAATGTTAGGTAGAACAAGTTGTTCGTTTTTCTTGAAACATGTCATCATAATGTTGAAAATGACTACATTGAAACTATAGATTGATTTAGGTAGAATGGTCATATCAATAATGCTTATTCTTCATATCCAGGAACAAGGAGTGTTCTTCCATTTCCGTGTGTCATTATTTATTTCTTTTTTTTTCCCCGCCGTGGCCTCCCTATGTATTTCTTTTAACAATGCCTTAAACTTTTCCTTATAAAAGTCCTTCACCTCCTCTGTGATACTCATCCCAAAGTATTTAATCTTTTTGGATTTGATTGTAAATGAGATTGAGTCTTTTTTTTTTAATGTGTGTGTGTGTGTGTGTGTGTGTGTGTGTGTGTGTGTGTATGTGTGTGTGTGCCTCCAGAGTTATCACTGAATTTTGATGCCACCACCACAAATCCACTACTGGTGGTATTTTTCCCCCTTCTTTTTTAAATTATTGTATAGGACAGAGAGAAATTGAGAGAGGAGGGCAAACAGAGAGGGCAATAGAAAGATAAACACCAACAGACCTGCTTTGCCACTTGTGAAGAAGCATCCCCACTGCAGTTGGGGAGCTGGGACTTAAACCTGAATCCTTGTGAGAGTCCTTGCACTTAGTATTATGTACACTTAACTAGGTGTACCAATCCCCTGGCCTCCTGACTCCCTGTTTGTATACAGAAATGTCACAGACTTATGTGAATTTATTTTGAATTTATTATTTCTAGTATTTTTGGTGGAGTCTTTGGGGTTGTTTATATATATTACCATTTCATCATCAATTTGCTATAGTTTGATTTATTTTTTTTCAATATGTGTACTCCTTTTCTTGTTAATTGCAGTGTCAAGAACCCCAGGGAATCTGTTGAATAGTAATGGTGATAGTGTACATGCTTGTCTAGTTCCAGATTTTAGGAGGAAAATTTGCTAGTGATATTAGTTGCAGGCTTGTAGAAAATAAATTTCAGTATGTTAAGGAGTTTTATTTCTATTCTCAATTTCTGAAAGATCTTCACTATGTTGGATCTTGTCAAATACTTTTTAATTATTAATTGATATGACCATGTGATATTTTTTCTTTCTTTTTGTTGATATGGAGGATTACACTGATTGACTTGTGAATGTTGAAGCATCCCAGTTTCCCAGGGATGGATTCAACTTGTCCTTGGTGAACTAATCTCTTGATAAATTGTTGGATTTGATTTGCTAAGATTTAGTTGAGCATATTTGTATAAATGTTCTAAGGGATATATCAATATGTCTAGTTTTCTTTCGATATAGTCCATCCCAGTATTAGGAAGCAGAGTGATATTAGCCCCATAAAGTTCCTTGGGAAGTGATTCTCTTTCTTCAGCTTTCTACAAGAGTAATAATTAATAATTAATACTAGTTCTTTGAAAATCTTATAGGATTACTGATTCAATTTCTGTACTAGTGATAGGCCTGTTTA
The DNA here is from genome assembly GCF_950295315.1 of Erinaceus europaeus. Taxonomy (NCBI): domain Eukaryota; kingdom Metazoa; phylum Chordata; class Mammalia; order Eulipotyphla; family Erinaceidae; genus Erinaceus; species Erinaceus europaeus. The sequence goes on from NC_080176.1 coordinate 55,195,924, forward strand.
TACTATCTATTTAATCTTAGGTTACATGAAAAGAATGCACATCATTTTTTGGGGGGATGAAAAGTTCTGAATATATCTGTTTAGTTCATGTCAGCTATGACTTCATTTAAGGCCTTTTTGATTTTTTTCCAGTGATCTATTTCTTGTTGTGAGTCATGTGTTAAGATCTTCTACTATTATTGTCTTGCTGTTGATGTCTCCTCGGAGATCTGTAAGTAGCTGTTCTATATATTTGAGTCCTGTCTTCTTGTTAGATTGATTCTCTGGCCAGTATATAGTATTCAACTTGGTCCCTACCACCATCTTTATCTGAATTTTTATTTCATTTTATAACAAAAAAGCTGTCCCAGCCCTTTATTCTGAATTATTGGGATTATCAGCTTGGAAAACCTTGTTCCAGCCTATCACCTCCACGCATTTCTTTAATATCACGCAAAGTTATTAAAATGAAGTTCTAAGTACTCAGGTAGTTCACATCAGAGTAGTAATAGAATGAATTATAGGTAGGCTTTTCAAACTTAATTTACAAAAATCTAAACCTTTTCCCTTAAAGGAAGAGTTTTTGTCATGTATATTACTAAAAACTAAGGATGACTATCTCTACCTATGCATCTGAGACCATACATGCATAGAATTAAAAAAGAAAACAAAACTCTCACCTTTTAATGTACTTTGCCTAGAGTCACATGCTTCTAAGAAATCCTTTCTTCTTCTTTGCAACACATGCTTAATCAGTGTTCTAATTTGAGAACAGTCAGATGATTCTCTATTCAAATATACCTCTCCTACCAATATGCCAGAGCTATAAAATGCCCATCATAGCCATCCCCTTTTGTAAAGACATTAATGTTTCTTATTAAAATGCAAATATATTAATAGACATTAATATATCATTACTAATTAGTTAATCTTTTTTTTCTGTCAAGGAGAAGGACCATGAGACAATGGGAGATGGGGTCAGAATAAGAATATTTATGAGATGAAAGATTAGCCAAAGCCTGAACCAAAGGGCATTACTGAGAGGAAGGTTTAGATGAGGCAGCTCAGTAGAGGATTTCAAGTCAGCATATCATACTTTGGGAGTTATGAGGTTTTCATATAAGTCTCAAAAATCAATATCTATATAATCATTTATATAATCAGGGAATGAGTAACATTCTTATATATGTGCCTATATGCATTTATATTTTGATAATTTTGGATTTACTTTGGAGGGAAAAGATATATATATATATTTTTACAAATTGGATATGCAGGTATCTCTGTTTCCCTCTCCCTCTCTAACAACCCCTTCTCTCTCAATTTCTCTCTGTCGCAGCCAATAAAATGGAAAAAATGGCTGCCAGGAGCAGTGGATTTGCAGGATCAGTACCGAGGTACGAAGCCCCAGTGATAACCCTGGATACAAGAGAGAGAGAGTGAGACAGAGACAGAGAGAGAGAGACACAGAGAGAAAGCAAAACAAAATAAAAAGGATGTTGATGACAATAATAGTAATAGTTATAATAATGTGTTTTTTTGTGGCAGTCAGCATAGAGTATAATGCCACATGGAACTGAAATGTCAGTGAAACATGAAAGAACAGAGGAAAAGCAGTTGAACAGGTCATGAATTTTATCCTAGGCTGCATTATTCTTACCCTTCATATGTAATATAGAAATTCAGTAAATTCCAGTTCCTGTGGTTATCCTTGAATGTAAAAAATGAGTCAGAATGTTGAAAGTCTGGACCATAATTAATAAAAACTGGATACCTTGAAACCTTGTAGTATATTAGATATTCTAAACATTTTATATCTTTTTTCATTTTTTTTCATATTTCATTTAAGATTTGTTAAAGAAAAGAAAGAGTTTAGAGAGACCATGTCCAAAAACTGGAGGTATATTTTTAAATTTTTATTTATAAAATGGAAATATTGACAAGACCATAGGATAAGAGGGGTATAATTCCACACAATTACCACCACCAGAACTCTGTATCCCATCCCCTCCCCTGATAGCTTTCCTATTCTTTATTCCTCTGGAAGTATGGACCCAGGACCATTATGGGGTGCAGAAGGTGGAAGTTCTAGCTTCTATAATTGCTTTGGAGGAATGTTTATTAAATGTAGTGGGTCTAATGATTTAAAATGACTACCCAGACATCATCATGGAAAAAATTCTTTCTCTATTATGTAATAAATATTATTGTGTAATAGATTTATATTATCTAAAGGTAAGTACCAGTGTCACTTTGTGTAACAATTTTACATAACTGCTATTTGTTTTAATTAATGATTTAATAGTGGTTTACAAACTTATAGTATAGTAGGGGTATCATTACTTACTGTTCTCACCACCAGAGTTCTGTGTTCCCATCCCTCTACAGTAGAATCTGCAGTAGTTTTCTCAGGTCACAGATATGGGTTGATTATGTCTGTCTGTATGTCTGTGTGTCCATCTATCTGTCATAGATCTCTGTCTATATCGTTCAGTGTCCAGAGACACTGCTAATTCTAGGACCTGTGACCACCTTTTCTCAGTCTTTTCCTGCCAGAATCTGACGTGCAGATTTGTACTCAATAACACACAATAAAAGTGATTAAATTCAGTAGCACTGACACAGTATCTCTTCCCAAAAGAGAAAGCAAGTTGCTGACAGATCCAGAAAGACTACTTTTCTGGCATGGTACAGCTACCAACACCCTATAAAGAAGAGCCAATCAACCATGAACACTCATGGGCCTGCAGTGTTGTCAGTTTACAAATCTAGAATAGGAACTGATCAAAGAGGATATAAAATACTGAAAAGAATTTCCTGGTTTCAATTTTTCCATTGCTTGAAAAATACAAAGATATTATGAATTTGGTTATAGCATATAAGCCAATCCAAATATGTGTTTGTTTCATAGTCATTCTTTTATTTCCAAAGAAAGTGAATCATTCCAATATCACTGTCTTCCCTCCTTCTTTTCTTACACACACACACACACACACACACACACACACACACACACACACACACACACATATATGATGTATTTATTTATTTAAGAAAAAACCTGGTTATCACTCTGGCATTTGTGATATAAGGAATTGAATTTAAATCCTCATCTCTCTCCTTGGCCATGGTCTTCTCCCTCTGTTATCACTTTTATATTTATAATTTATTCTCATATTTAAATTTATAAGGTTTTATTTTGCATTTTTTATTCATTTGTGTATTTCCCTTTACTTCTATTTTATGAATTTTCTAAATGATAGGATCATTTGTTTTTTTTAATCTCATCAAAAATTGAATTAGAAGTTGAAAATTGAATTAGAAGTTCCACTGAGACAAACACTATTCAACAGATTTTAATTTACTTGGTTTCTTCTTTTTGTTTTAGCAATGTTTCTTTTTCTTTTTTGTTGTTCTACTTGGGAAACAATTATTTACAAGGAGGTTGTCACATAAGTGCAATTTCTTATCTTCCCATGGCTAAGTAGAGTAGAAATAAGACTTAAGATATCATTATTTATCTCTTACATTATTTTATTTCTTTCTTTATTAGAATGTAAAATTGTATAAAGACATGATTTTGTCATCTCTATAACTTAAAAGGTGACCAGAGCATAGGACATATAAATAATTTTGAATTAACAAAAGGATATTGGGGAAAAAAGTGCCCTTCCAGAGAACAGATATTATTATGCAATGTAAACTCACCTACTCTCTAAAAAGTCATTTTAGCCTTTGGAGTTTCACTATGTGTGCTAGCTAGTCTGGTGTAGACTACCTTGAGACTATTCAAGATAAAGGTAACAAATTCCATTGTGTAAGTTTACTAATATCCTTAACATCTTACACTGACATAATACTTCGTGACACTTAATTGTGACAGATAAAGTGGTTCTCCTTGTCTATCTTTCATCATGGTCCCTCTGATAGTATATAGCATATTATTTACACTCAATAACGTTTAAGTTATTAAATCAATAGTAGTAACACATAATAAAGTACTTGAACTCAGGGACATAGATTTTAAGGTTACCCAAACCCAATCACAGTTGACTGAAAAATAACACATTAATACAATTGGTCCACAAAGGGAATATTCAGTAAATACATATTGTGTTAATTCATTTATGCTACTAATACAATAGTCATAATAGGAAGGATGGCTTTTCCTTTTTCTAAAGATGCACTTATTGATGACACACACAGAGGAAACGAGAGCATCATCACTCTGGTACTTGTAATACAGGGGCATGAACCCAGGACTTCATGCTCTTAGGTCTAATTCTCTAGACACTGTATTATTTCCCAGGCTGCAAGTCATTTCTACATGTATAAAACACAAAGTAAAGTACTTACAAATGCTATCGTTCAATAATTCTTCTTTACTTTTAATTGATGCACAGAGGATATTGATAGTGTATTTTCAGCAAACTTTCAATTATGTATCTGAAGACAGTAAATATGATGCCTGCATATGTTGAAAAATTGATACGACTCAGATCTTCCCATAGCACTAAGTTTTGCTAAATGTCTGTGTGGTTCTTCGTCTTCTAGCGTTTGCCCTTCTTCTGTAGCCAGTCAACAGCGTCAGGTTGAGCCTGATGTAAAGTTTCGAGACCTCCTTTGAATCTGGAGAGGTGGCAGTGGTTGACTATGTGGGTCATAGTCTGTCTGTAGCCGCAGGGGCAGTTCAGGTCATCTCTGGCTCCCCAGCAATGGAACATAGCAGCGAACCAGCCATGGCCTGTTCGACAGCGATTGAGGAGGGCCCAATCATAACATGCTAGGTCAAAGCCAGGTTTGTTGTATGCTTTACATTGGGTTCTAGTTCTCCCCCGCCAAGAGAATTGCATCAGTCCTGTTAATTTCGCGGGCCCGCTTGGCCCCGCCCCTAAAAAAACCCGCCAGAGTTCCAGAGTAACAGAGTTGGAGGGTTCCAGAGTTTCAGAGTAAGAGAGAGTGCTTGCGCTGCCGCAAAGAGACAGCAGAGTTCTGTTTGGTGATTAGTTTGCCTAAGTTTATGAATCGTTGTTCCTGAATAAAGAAATACAGCTTCCCTGCCCAGCCGTTGTCTCCGTGTCTCTGTTAACCGCCGTGAAGCTACCAGCCTGGCTAGAGCCTTCCCGAAATTTAACAACAAATGGCGCCCACGTGGACCTGACCTGTGCATCTCTCAGATAAGTGAAGACAATTTGGCTACCTATGTACTATGGCCTTCTCTTCTGCTTGTGAAGAGATCTCCAAAGGCCTCTGCTCTTTCTTCACGAGACTGTTTTGCTGTTTCTGGAACATTTATCTCTGGACCACTCTGTGGTTTCCACTCGCTCGGGCGAACTCAGAACAGCCAGCAGGAAGAGCCAGCGGGAGGGAGGCGAGGCGCGGAGCTGCTGTTTCCACCTGGTTAAACAGCCAGCCAGCTGCGCCCAGACAACCCTGTGCACCACGCCCCGCAGGAGGCCAACGCCAGCACACAGGAGCTGGCTCTCCACCGCGTGGCGCAGGGCACTAGATGTGTGATCCCTCCATGCTGCTCGGCCACTGCGAGCAGGACAGCAGACATGGCAGGGCCATGGGGCAGGGCCGCGGCGGCCCATCATGGCTGCCACCCCTGGGCACCTAGGCCCACGCCTTCTACAATGCTGGCCCGCCTGCCCTCTTGCTATAAATTCTGGAATGATCCCAGGCCTCCCTGCCGAAACTGGACACACGAGATCTCCAGCTGCCGGTCCGGTCTGAAGGCAGACAAGCTGGAGTACGCAGAGATTTGTACAGAGATCGCAACCTGCAATTCCTAGAAGTGAAGCTGCACTGGAAGCCACCTCCGGATGGTGAACCCCCCCCCCCCAACAACTAAGACAGTACAGATTTAAATTCGTGTTTAAAATGACGTGTCTTCGTAACAAAGGTTTCTCTCCTTGTGTATTAATGACCATGTTTATATATATGTTTAAAGTTTGGTAAACAGTAGCTTTAAGGCTAAATTCTTACTAGTCAAAGTTAAATAAAAAAGGTTTTCAACATAATTCTCATAAAGATAAAATTAACTTACATTTAAAGTCTGAGGTAAAAATTAGTTAACAAGCAATATATTTTAACTAAGTTGGTCTAAACAAAAGGTTAAATAGACTTGTTGATGTGTAAAACTCTCCATTACCTTCTCTATTAGAAATGGTAGATCGCACAATGGCTATGCTAATTATTCTCATGCCTGAGGTTTCCTTTCCTGACTCCATCTTGAATGGGTGTAACAAAAGGTTAAAAAGACGTTGTTGCTATGTAAAAGTCTCAAATTCCTTCTCTATTAGAAATATGCTAATAACAAGTTTTGTTTCATAGTAAGTAAATTGCAGCCAGCTGCCTTTGGGACTCTAGGCCGTTCCCCGCCCCCATGCAAATGCCTGTCGAGGCAAGTAGCCCCCCAGAGGCAAGAAATGTTTTTTTTTTTTTTTTTAAGCTGATAAAGTTTAGCCCACAGAGGCAGATATGGCCCCCTCAGGCCTTCTGTTGGCAGTACACTGGTTCTTGTTACTTGCTTACATGTTTCTCCATGTTTGTGCCAGTTTCTTTTTTAAAAATGCCTGTATGATATATGTTTCTGTTCACCCCACACCCTTGATACTATAGTCATTTAGTTAAAAAGAAAAGGGGGGATTGTTGTATGCTTTACATTGGGTTTTAGTTCTCCCCCGCCAAGAGAATTGCATCAGTCCTGTTAATTTCGCGGGCCCGCTTGGCCCCGCCCCTAGAAAAACCCACCAGAGTTCCAGAGTGACAGAGTTGGAGGGTTCCAGAGTTTCAGAGTAAGAGAGAGTGCTTGCACCGCCGCAAAGAGACAGCAGAGTTCTGTTTGGTGATTAGTTTGTCTTAGTTTATGAATCGTTGTTCCTGAATAAAGAAATACAGCTTCCCTGCCCAGCCGTTGTCTCTGCGTCTCTGTTACCCGCCATGAAGCTACCCACCCGGCTAGAGCCTTCCCGAAATTTAACAACACAGGTTGACGCTTGCAGGGGTCTGTGATGAGGTGTTTGTTCTTTACCTCAGCTGACTGCCAACTCTGTTTCCAAGAGTCTGGAACAGAGAAGTTCAGTGTAGGCATAGGAGACCAGATTGGGTGATGAGACGTCAAGCGTTGGACAGGGTGGGCAAAGATATCCGTGTATATTGATAGGTCCGGTCGACCATAGACGTGGGAAATGAACTTAGATGATGCCGCATCCCGACGAATATCTGGGGGGGTGATGTTGCTAAGAACTGGCAGCCATGGAACCAGGGTGGGATGGATGGCTCCAGAAATTATCCTCATGGAGGAATATAATTTGGAATCGACCAAGTGGACATGGGGGCTACGGAACCATACTGGGGCACAGTATTCTGCAGTGGAATAGCATAATGCCAGAGATGATGATCGTAGTGTGGAAGCGCTCGCGCCCCATGTTGGCCAGTCTTGCAATGATGTTATGCAATGGTCATGCTGGCCAGTCTTGCAATGATGTTATTCCTCGAACCCACCTTTGCTGCAGTTTTTATGAGATGTTCGTGAAATGACAGAGTGTGATCGAGAGTAACTCCAAGATAGACTGGCTGGGCTTCATACCGGATTCTCGTACTGCCAAGCTGCACATTAAGCTCACGCAAGGCCGAGGCATGGTGTAGATGGAAAACAGATGATACCGTTTTTGCAGTGCTAGGGATTAGTCGCCATTTTTTACAGTAATCAGATATCAGAGACATGTCTTCCGTGAGAGTTTCCTTGAGGATGTCGAACTTGGATGCCTGAGTTGCATAGCAGATGTCATCGGCGTAGATGAACTTCCTTGAAGAAGTTTCTGGGAGGTCATTGATGTAAATATTAAATAGCGTAGGAGCCAGAACAGAGCCCTGGGGGAGGCCACTTGAGACAAGTCTCCATCTGCTAGACTTGTCACCCAGATAAGTGTACCCGGAATCTTCTGTTTTGGAGAAGAAACGATATAGTGTTGGCCACCCATGGAGGCAGGCATCTTGAGATCTTGACTAGGAGACCACGGTGCCAGACTGTGTCATAGGCTGCTGTGAGATCAACAAAGACAGCACCTGTCTTTAAATTCTTCTGGAATCCATTTTCAATGTAAGTTGAGAGGGCCAGGGCTTGTTCGCAGATAGATCTTCCTGGGTGGAAACCAGCTTGGGCGGGTGATAGGAATTTCTCTGTAAGAGGAGAAATTCGTGACAGAAGCAGCTTCTCAAGGAGTTTGTAATACACGGAGAGGAGAGAAATTGGTCTATAGCTGGCGGCCAGTGTTGGGTCTTTCTTTGGTTTCAAAACTGCTATTATCTTTGCACGACGCCAAATTTTGGGCATAGACTCAGATTCCAAGATGTGGGACAGGAATGAAGTGAGCCACTTCTTTGCCGTGGGGCCCAAGTTAAGAATGAGTTCTGGGGTGATGTTATCATAGCTAGCAGCCATTCCCGGTTTAACCCTCTTCAAAGCGTCTTCCAGTTCAGACAGTGTAAAGGGAGAGAGTTTTGGAGATGGACAAGATAACTGGAAGTGGGATGACCACTCATGGGAAATTTCTCTTTTCCCTACTGGGTTGGTCTTAGCACGTCCAACTTGAGTTAGGTGACTGGCCACTGAGTTTGGAGATACAGGAGGATGGGAGACGGGAGGGGTTGGCTACCGGCATCCAGTCTGTGAAGAAGCTTCCAGTGAGTTGTTGCCAGCGGGCTTGGCGTGCTGCATCCAGGGAGGCAATGAGATGGTCAGCCACATCTGGGTCGCCAGACTCATCATACTGCTTTAGTAGTTGCTCGCATTTAGCATCAAGACAAGGTGTATAGTTAGCACATCTCCCACGAGGAATGGCTTGGGAAGCTGCTTTGAAGATGGCTTGGCGGAAGCGCCTGTAGGAATCTTCAGAGGGGATAGAGTTAATTGGAATTGCAGGAATAGATTTGTTGGTAAGATCACTGAGCAGATGCCAGTTTGCTTTCCGAAAGTTCCATCTTAGTTTCTCCGAGCACAGAATCAGTGGCAGCTGGAGACCAATGTGGATGATAGCTGGGCGGTGATGACTGTGCAGGAAGATCTTGAGAACGTGTCTCGTAGCGGGAAAGGCTTGGCCGTTGACTGTGTCTGTGTGGTGAGGGAATGGAATAATAAATGACATGACTAAACAAAAGGTATGGAGGTTGTTTTCTATTATTAAGCTCATACTCCCCCAAAAACTTGCTCATATGCTCTCAAACATTTGCTTATATTTTCCAAATATCTTTATGAACATGTATAAATTTTATCAAGTATGTCATATTTCTTCCAAAATGTAAGTTGTTTATGTTGAACTGCATCATAGCAACCTACCTAGAAGTAAACAGAAAAATAAGCTTGTTTATTGTTAAAAGACCTACACTGAATATTTATTCTTTGAGCAGAGAGATTGGTTGTTCATCTACTCTAGTAGATTTAATTTTGTCATCCTGAAAATTAATCATAGAATTTCTTATCTGAAAATGTCCATAAGAATGACTTTGACAATTTCTGGTTTGTAAACATAAATTTCATATATTTCATACTGAATCTGCAGTCATCCAATAAATTCTGGAATGACAAAATTAAAAAATAGGAATTCAAGGTCTGTGCACTTGTAGGACTATGTGAAAGCTTGGTAGAGCGTAGAGGAGCTCTCCTATCCTTGGATGGAGGTCTGAAAATACACCCCACTTGTTAGCCTATCTCCTTATAGAGATGAGCCAAGAGGGAAAAGTCTCCCAAAATAAGTTTCTCCTTGTTAGTCTCTCAAGTCCACAGAAAGCCTACAAGCCTCTCACACTCAGTTCCCCCCTGCTAGCAGGCCAAATGGCTGCCTGCTTGAGGGTTCACTCAAAGTTCACTGTAGTCATTCAAAGTTCATACATTCACTATAACTTCACCTTTTTATCATATAGGAGAACACACTCTATCATACACCCCTGCCAGTACCTGGCAGTAAAACCCCATATTCTATTTCCTTGTGCCCTTTGATATCTGTGATTTACATAAATTTTTGTTTTTTCTTCTTCTCTACCTGACCTTACTGGTTTAACCCCTATGCTTTTTTCAAATACCTTTGGATAATTAACTTGTCTGCATCATGGAAACTAATTGTCTTGACCTTTATGTATCTCATCAATTCTTGTCATACCAACCTCCTGCCATGCGGGCAAGCTGACCTTTAGGAAACCTGTAATTTCTGACATATGTGAAAAATGTTCTTTGTTTAACTCAGTATAAAATCCTGTACCCATCTCCAAATAAACGGATATCCATACCAGAATATCTCCCAATGCCTCTTTCTAATTCACACAGCCACTAGAGCTTGTGAGGGAGTGTCAGAGGCTTACCTCCCCACCCCAGTTGGAGCCACTCCACGTGAGCACCTGCATCTGGCGCTCAGATCATGGGGCAAAAATACCCACTCAGAAAAGAAGAAAATTGGTCCAAGAGACCTTTGCGCTCCCCGGCTGAAAAGGCGCCTAGCCAGAATAGGTAACAGGACTCCAACAACTTAAGAATTAGAAAGTGACATGGAGCGCATCAGGGGTAAGTCAGAGGCTCCATTCAAGCCTCCCTTGATCTTTTTCTTCCTCTCTCTATCTTTTCACGCTCGAGGAAGGTCATAGAAGTATACACAGTAGGAAAATCTCAGTCAGATAGTGCCCTGGCCAGGCTCTAGAAAACTGGGTATTTTCCCCTGTTCTTGTCCTCCAGCCTTATGGTGATGTGCTGACCTCTTATTTCCTCTCCCACTAGAAGTGGCATTTGTTCTAAGTCTCTTATCTATTTCTGAGAATAATTAACAGACATGGGAAATCTCCCTTCCGGTCAGAAGGGTCTACAAGTTAAGTGCTGTTGAGCCTTGCTAGCTACTAGGTCATTGAAATTGTCTAAAAAGCAGGCTCTTCATTTCTGGGATATTGTGCTCCATGTAGCACCATGGTTTTCTAAGGATCATATCTACGACCCAGAGTCATTGACTAAGGTGGCCTATCTGGCCCGCAAAGAAAAGACAGAAGGGTTATTAGAGCTGCCTGTCCAGTTTTTAGCAATAATTGCTGTGCTAAAGCAGTTTGCAACTCCTTCCAAGAAACCGGAGAAGGATGGTAGCACTCCCTTTGCAGATTCAGTGGAGGGTGGGGCCCCTCCAGCCCCCCAACACAGATCTCCATAGAAGGAGATGGATCAGACACGGAAAGTGTGAAAGAGCAGCAAAATCAAGGAAATACCAGAACTCAGGAAGAATATAGGACAACTGACTTTTAGAAAAGTTGAAAAAGAGAAATGATACCAGACCTGATACCAAGTTGATCAATGTCAGGAGACATCACCTAGGACATGAAAGTAAATCAACAAGGTCACCCTCCCCTCTACCTGCACTGCTTTCAGAGTCCAATTAAAATCACATTGTCTTTAAATACACAGGGGAAAAAACAGTATCTAATCACATAAGGGATATCAGTCGTCTAATTTTTCAGACAGTTGTATTTGTCATACTCCTGAGAGTAATGACAATAGTTTCATTTTATTAATTGAGAATGTTATACATCTATGGTATTCAAGGTTTCTTTAAGTCTTTGTTTCATTCCTGTTCGAGAAGAAATGAAGAAGGGAAGTGGATATTCCACAGCTAAGCAGGAAAAAGATGTCCCTTTTCTCATTTTCTGCATCCTAATTAAGCATGATATGAGGGAGAGATCCTACAACAGTGTAACAACTTTGAATCACTGGTAATGTCGGTCACCTGATAAACCCTGCACCAGCAAGTCTTAATAATATGACTAATATCCATTTAATGCAAGTTCATTGAGTTTTATTCTTTACTGTAAAGTTCTCTGTGAATGCACATGCCCTGGTGCACGGAGTGATGGATGGATATGGTATAGTCACTAATAAGCCCTTAGGCCCTCTGGCCCACTGGGCACACATGATGCCAAATTGATTTTCTTCTTTGGTTTCCAGTCAGTCATTCTGGTTAAGGCCTGTGAGAAAATGGAAATAGGGCTAGTTTGATCATGGAATTAGTTCATGAATGAAGAAAATGCAGGTCATTATGGACCTATGAATTCAGTTTCCCAAATGAAGCGCAGGTTCAAAATTACTGATGTTACAGAAGATGAATTACATCTGATTTGTGTAGAAAAAAATAAGTAGTGGATTTTGCTTTCTTTCACAGGCTTCATCCTTCCAGATAAGTTAGTTATTACCAAAAAAGTTTGTGTAACAATTTCTTTAGTTCTCTGTCATTTTACTATGAAAGTAGGACTATGTGTTAAAAAATAATGAAACTTGTTTGAAATCAAAGCAAAGACAGAAATTTTATATTGGGAAGAGTGATTGTGCAGGTGATTTTACTGACTTGGGAACTGAGACAATATGCATTACATACATTTTTCTCTAAACACATCAGCAATGCTTTTATATCTAGATCTAACCTCAACTCGATGATCTATGACTTCATTTTCTGCTTGAAACTATGGAAGGGGAAGTGAATACATGTTTCTAAAGCAAAAGAAATGGAACTATCAAAATATATCACTTTTCTAGATTTTAAAATTTCTATCCTATTTTTTAACTTGGTAGGACAGAGATACATTGAAAAGGGAGAGGGAGACAGAGAGCGAGAGAGAGAGAGAGACCTGCAGACATGCTTCACCCCTATGAGGTGTCCTCCATTGCAGATGGGGAAGAAGGGGGCTAGATCACAACCCTTGCACATACTGATGTGTGCACTTACTAGGTGCACCACCACCCAGTCCACCCCATATCTGATTTTTTTTTAATGTTTGATCTGTAGTAGGAGATTATACTTTATTTTAAAGATGTGTACTGTGCTTCAGGTGCTTTTTTTTTTTAAGATGGATGGGAAATAAAGTGAGAAAACCAAAGAAAATGAATGTAAGTGCACCAAAAATCAAAACAGACCCAAAGTAAATTAGAAGACATCTTGTCAGAGCATTGGAAGTTCTAAGTAATGAGATCTTAAGCATAATGTAAATCTTCTAAAGTCAACACAATTTTAAATATCTTGTTTTGTGTAACCTATATCCTCTTCTTCTTCTAGCGATTGTCACCTATATCCTCTGAACTCACAGTATGAAAAATCTGATGATGTAACTGAAAGCAAGCCTCATCATTTGTATAAATAGTAACATTGAAATTCGATTCAAATGTAAGTATGTACATAATAATATCTTGCCTATGCAGGTCTTATTTCTTCAGTAGGTACATTTCTTTAAAATGGGGTTCTTTATAGTTTCCTATCCTGCAGGTGAGAGTATCCACTAAGTGCTAAATATCTCAGTGACTGATGCTCTGGTGTATTGTTCAGCATGCAGACTGCCATGAGAAATCAGTGATAAGCATATGCAAGGTACATGTGGAAGTGTTTTTCCCCACATGAGTCTGATACCTCTGGAGAATCATCTGGACTCAGCAAGTGAAAAGCATGCTGGGAACTATAGGAGTCACAGGATGTGGCACCTACTAGTCAAAACAAAAGCACCATGGCAGAGACGAAGAGTAAGAGAGTGAATGTAGACACAACTTTTTACTGCAGAGAAGAAAGAAAAGGAGATTCATTAGTGGCAAAACAAAGCCATAAGCCAGACTCCTCCAGAGGCACCAGAAGTTTAGAGCAATGAAAAAGGCACTGAAGAGGTTAGTACCATCTGCAAGCTTACATGGTGATAGCTTAAGGGGGAAACAATTACAATTATTCAGAAATACTGATGAGAAAGTTCATAATTAAAGAAAGCTAGATTTAAATAGAAAAAGAAATAATTGTAGGTTGCTGTTTGCTTTTTTTTTCTTTCCTCACTCTTATTTCCTTATATTTCCTAGGATCTCCCACTTAGCATTATCCGGAAGAGTGTGGGAGAAGGCTGACCATTACTGAGAGAGATGAGGAATTGAACACCTGAAGAATCCAGGCCCTGTCTTCCTTACCTGAGAAGCAAAGGTGAAAAGAAAAAACACCTGGAAGTTGTAGTTGTTATAGGTGTGACACAAAGAAATTGAAGGCAGTGCCTTAGAAGTAAATAAAAATGGGCATCAGCTTCCACACAGTTCCATTCATCTTTGCTCAAATGGCCCTTGCACTCACTTCTCTGGTGCTTGTCTTTTTTGTTTCTTGATTAAATGTTTAAAATATTGGAGGAAAAGAAAACCCTGTGAAAATACTTAAGTAGAATCAGGAAGGGGAATCTTTTAACGATGGAATAAAAACCACAAAATCACTCATTTGAGTCTTATAAGTAAAGAAAAAAAAGAAGTCATGGGACATATACTCAGTGAAGTACTACTCAGCAGTTAAAAAGACTATATTGTATCTTTTGGGACGAAATGAATGAAACTGGCCATGATTAATTACACTTAATGAAGTAAGTAAGGAAGTAAAGGACAAGTGTAAGAGGATTTCACTTATATGTAGTCTATAGAGAATAACCTTGAACACATAAACTTGAAAAGAGAAAAAAAAAGGGGGCACACACACACCCACCCCCCCCACACACATTGTTAACCCATATCTATGACCTTGGGAGAACTATGGTGGGTATCTTATAATCTTTTGTATCACTACTAAATCATTAATAAAGAATATAAAAGAGAGATTCAGGGCTGAAAAATACAGGTTCTGAATCAGAACTTGCTCAGTGATTTCTTCCACATATTCCCCCTTCTTTGAGTGAGAGGTTTTCAGCTAGACCCTCCAAGAAGTGATAGCAAATGATGGCACGGAATTAAAGTCTAGTGCCTATGACTGGCCTCCAGTGAAAATACATAAGGGAGGATGAAACATTTACAATTCAGCACATTTTACTCTGCAGTTCTCAAAACCACCACACCTGGAGTCTTTATTGCAGCACACTGCAATGTCCCATTGCCCGTGTCTTTCAGAATGTGATCTGACATTGCCTTTTCCATCTGCTATTTTTCTTAGTGAAATGCAAAGCATACTTGTAAATGACTTTAATTTATTGTAAATAGGTTTTGAATTCTTTTATACATCATGGTCACATGTTTCACTTGTGTCCTCTCAGTACATTTTTATGAACTACAGTAAAGTGGGGGGTTCAGAACTCCCCTCAGGTAATGTCCTAGTCCTATGGTAAAGAGTGTGAAAAATTGAGTACAGAGTCTCTGTGATTATATTTAGAAGTACACATCATTGAAGCAACTTTTAATGTATTCCTTCTCTTTTAATATTTTCTGCATTTATTTACTTAATAAAGACTGAGAAATTGATAGAGAAGGGGAAGTTAGAGAGGAAGAGAGACAGAGAGACACCTGCAGCCCTGCTTCACTACTTGAGAAGACTCCCTCCATGCAGGTGGGAATCAGGGCTTGAACCGCGGTCCTTGAGCATTATAACTTGTCTGTTTATCAGGTGCACCACCACCCAGCCCCAACTTTAAACATTTTAAAAATTCTTTTAGATGATCTAGTCAGGAGTAGAAGACACCCTTGATGGAGAAAACAGTGGCTCTATATTTTTCCCCAGATGACTAAAGAAATATGATAAATTTCTTCTGCCAGAGGCTAAATATTACATTCCGTATACTTTCTTCTGATATTTAAAAGCTACACTTTTCACTTTGAAACACTCTCCTCAGAAAGAAAGTAGAAGGTACAATTTCCCTTCTACTTACCCATAATCTTCGGTCACTGTTTTTACATTTTTCCTGTCAATATTCCTGAAAATTTAGATCTTTGGACATCGTGATAATGAAAGACTCTGTATGTAGTGGTAGATGGAGCTTAATCAACTTTGAATGGTGCATAAAAGCACTGAGTATGAAATAGAAATCTGCAATTTAAGATTTGTGTGCCTCTGGATAAGTTGCGTACATTTTCTGAGCCTCAATGATTATCCTTAAAATGAGAATATTAGCATATATTCTAAAATGTGTGAGTGGAAGGAAAATATCTAAATAAAACCTCCTTTTCTAGAAAAAATAAGGGGCATATGGGAGGTACATTTAATTCACAAGGAAATTAAGTACTTTTTTCAAAAAATGAATGTGTTAGGCTAAATGACCGGTATATACTTTAATGGACCTAGAACGACCCTTGTGCTTTATCAATACTAGTCCATAGAATGTTCATTTCATCTCTGTTGGACTATATATCTATTATGTCTATGTAATTGGAAACTGAGGCTTCAGTAATTAATGGCTGGAACTCAAGTTACCTATCCAGCTAACTGCTTAGGATCAAAGTTCTCTGACTTCATAAGGCTACTCTCATAGCCGCATATTTTAAAGATATCTTTCCCCCTTTAATAGGGATGATACTTATTTCATTTAGGTGCATTTGAGGAATGAGATAAGAATTCATGCCATAAAAACACTGTAAAATTATCTCTGTAAAATGTTACATGGATGATCATTAGATGTATAGATTTTTTATTATGCAAAGTAAAAGTCTACTGTCCTTGAAAATCTGAATATTTAGAACAACTTTTCAGTTATGTCATTATGATTTGGAATATGTTTCTCAAAATGTATCTTATTCTTTTTCTTTTATTTAAAATATATGTATTGATTTTTATGATATTGAGCAAAAGCACTGCTCAACTCTCACATAAAGTAGTTGTTAAGTATTGAAACTGGGGACTTTGGGGGCATTAGGCATGGAAGCCTAATGTGCTACTTCTATTTTATCTCTCCAGTCCAATTGTTTTCAATGTGCTTGTCACAGATTTTATATACAAAAGTTCATTGGAAAGTAGAAAGACTTATGTTTGTGTCAATTAAATCAATGGCCCATTTCCCAGTGGGTAATTTTAAATAACCTTAGTTCTTTTGCATTGGAATCACTAAAGAAAAAAATATAGACGGCATTATGTTTAAGCAAGACTTCTTATAAATGAAGAGAAAAAAAACATCTGGCTTTCTTACCCCTTACTTGTATGAATATATATATATATATATATATATATATATATATATATATATATCTTATAGTAGATTAGAAGCAAAAAGACATGCTAACAATAACTAGAAGTGACCAGTGACAGGAGACTGTGGAAACTGATAATTCTATTAACATGCAGTGAGAGTGTTTCAGATTGTAGAAATCCAGGGTCATTGCCATAGGGAGAGACTTATACAGTTAGATACCCTGAAACCATGAGTCTAATTATGAAGATGATTCTGAGGCAAGAGATAATGAAACTTATAGTAATCTTATAAAAAAAAGTTCTCCAGATTCTTTTGACATACATATTATTTTTAAAAATTTGTACAAAGCAGTAATATTGCCTTAAAAATCTACTGACATTGATATCACCTTTGTTATTACAGTTAAACAAGCAATTACTATGAATCTGTATGTCAGATGACTAACTTACTGCCTAAGATAAAATATTATGGCATGGGGTCACATATCAATAAAGTGATTGAGGCAGAGAGTGGGTGCCATTCCCCCACAGCAGTATGCATCAGAGGATTCAAAGCATGGTAACAGGCCAGGAGGTGGCTCCGCAGGACAAGGAGCGCTGGACTTGCATACCTGAGGATCCTTGCTTTTGCCTGAGTGGTGCTCTACCTGGCAAGCCATCACCCTGACTACACTGGTGTTTTTGCTATATCTTAGAAGTGTGCTTGCTAGTTACTGTGAGTTAGAAATGAAAATTGTCCTTCTCCACAGCTAGCTAGAGGACTAAGAGTTCCTCCTTCCAAATATTATCTTGTGCCCAGGCTAAGCATAGGGTATCAGGGAGGGCCAGGAGATTTGGGGCCTGAGTGTCCATTAGGCACAGAGAGCTAAAGATGCAGCCTGGAAGGTGCCACAGTGAATAAAACATTGGGCGCTCAAGTGTGAGAACCCAAGTAAATGCCCAGCATTGCATGTGACAGCAGATGATCACACCAGCCTGGTGTCTTAACACCCCTGCTTAACCTTCAACTAAATAATAATAATAATAATAATAATAATAATAATAAAAAAAAATAAAATGAATAATATGGTTTTCAAATAGTAATCTATGTTGAGTGCTAATAATAAAATAAAATGTGGTTGAAGAATGTTCTCTTAAATAAGGTTGTACTGATCCTAAGTTGCCACCACACCATATGCTGTGTGTATACGCAGTCATGTTAACTGACTTCATTAGAGGAAAATTCGTGGACAAGTAGGGCAGTATATTACAGTGTGCCCTTCAATGTGGTAATGAGTCTAAAAACATTGAGAAGCCTTGTCTAGATAAGAAATAGAGGAAATGAAGGATAATAGCTTTAGCAAATGTCCCTTTCTGTCTGATGTTCTTATTAATACTTATTATTCAGATATCACCCATGTACTGACTTGTTTTTCTTTTTTGTATTTATTTATTTATTTATTTATTTGGGTATAGACAGAGAGATATAAACAGGGGAGTGGAGGAATAGAGAAAAAGAGAGAGAGAGAGAGAAGCACTGTTTCACCATTTGTGAAGCTTTCCCTCTGCAGGTGGGGGCCAGGGTCTTGAACCTGGCTCCTTGTGCATTGTAGCAGGTGCACTCAACTAGTTGTGCCACCACCTGCCCCCACCCTGACTTATTTGTCTAGTCCAGATTTTCTCCTGAATTCTAGACTTATACCTTAAATCACCTAGCCCTCATGTCTTCCTCGTGTAATTATCTAGATACATGTTCAAAATTGGAATGTATGGGTTATAAAGTAATCCTTAATGATGGTTAGAATATATCAAAGAGGAAGAAACACACAGAGGAAAATATATAAGAGCATGACCTAGAATGAACAGAAAAAAAAAGAGTGAAATTCAACAATTATAATGAATGAATATCTTATATAGTAGAAGACAAAATAATGTTTAATGTCAAAATCCATTACAAAAAAGGAGAATAAGAAATTTATCACTATTTCTTTAAAGAGTTTAGAGTGTTCAGATTGGATACAAGAACCGAATTATTAAGCATTTCAGTAGTATGGCCTTCATAATTAAAAAAATACCTTTATGATAGCAATTGTTCCAAAGATGCTCGTTGATAAATTGCTTTCTGGAACCCTTTCCCATTTCCAAGTAATTTTTCCAGTTTTCAATAGAAAGGTAAACTATCAAAAATCATATATATATATATATATGTGTGTGTGTGTGTGTGTGTGTGTGCTTTTCTGAAGATTTTTTCTAAATCAAGGGTGAGTTAAACAATTGAGCAAGTTCTACCAGCATCTCCCTATTGTCTTGGTAAGTCCCCTTCATATTCAAGTAGCTATATAATTTTAAATCATAGCAGTTCATAATCATTTCATCTATTTTTTCCTAATAGCAATGAGCTTATAGACAATAGGATATGAGGAATTTTTTCTTTAATTTTCTTCTTTTCTCTTAATCTTTGTTGCTTGTCCTGTGTAGTGCAAGAAAAGACGTGGTAGAAGTATGATTTCCAAAGACAGTCTAAAATCCCATAAGGTAAGATATAACCATCTGGGATACAACAATCACATCATAGTTTCTTTCTTTAGCAAGAATGTTCTGAGTTTTATGGAAGTTATCCCAGTAGACAAAGGCTTACTAGCTGTTTGTAACTCCTTAAAAAATAAAATAATAATAAGACAAAAACAGCAATGTTTCTTTAATGTCACAGTCTGAATTATAAGCAGTGAGTTGGCACATCTCTCATTTTATTCCTTCTAATTACAATTGCCTTGTCACTGAGATGCCAACCTGACGAAGAGCAAATCAGGTAGCAAATCCCCAGGGGCCGCTTAGTAACAGGAAGGCTGTCTCCAGTGGAATCAACATGACAATTTCTTCTCTCCCTCTTCAAAGTCAAGAGTCCCCCAGGACAAATTCACATTTGATTATTTTCACTAGGCTCTCTGTCTTCAACTGCTTGATTAGCATCTCACTCACCTAAGAAATTAGACTAAAGTTTGTGACCATTAAAAGGAAGCCAAAGCATGTGCACGGGTGCTTGCTCATGCATGCAACTCACTTGTGGGGGAAAAAAAAAACAGCTTTTGTAAGAGGCCCCAAGAACTGGCACAATCATCAGTATTTAAGAACCAAACTAAGTAGTGTGTGTGTGTGTGTGTGTGTGTGTGTGTGTGTGTGTGTGTGTGTTGCTCTTTATGTACATAAAAGATGAACTTTTCACATACATTAGTCTAGAAATATAAAGTTATAGAAAGATTTGGTAGTTAGGCCCATAGCTACCTGGTTTTCCTCTCTCTAACATAGCAGTAGTTAATTTTAGAGATAGAATGTGTCTGCAGCTACCAAATGTTTAGTATAAAACTGCATTCTCTTCTGCAACATGCATGTGGTAGAATTAATGTTAGTGGAGAAGTATGTCCAATAATATAATTTTGAGAAAATTACCAGGATGGTTGTTCCCTTAATCCATTACCAGTTGTTCCTTGTGCTTGATTAGTGACCTAGGAAATAGGATAAACAAAAGATAACATGAGTCAAAATTTGCCTTCAGAATAATTCCCCCTGCTGCTTTCTTTATATATTTTTTTCAGAGAGAGAGAGAGAGAGAGAAAGAGAGAGGAAGAGAGAAGAAATATCTGAATAGCAGGCCCATAAGTGTGGCATAGCACAGAAATATGCATGGTAACAATCATCTGAGGTGATGATATTAAAAATACTTATTGGGAGCCAGAGGTTAAGTGTACTTAATGTCATGTGCAAGAAACCAGGTTCAAACTACCACTTTTTACTTGCAGGGAAAAAGCTCCTCAAATGGTAAATCAAATACTGTTGATAACTCTGTTTCTCTCCCTCTCAATCGTCCCATCCCCTTTCAATTTCTCTTTGTCCTACTAAATAAAGAGAGAGAGAGAGAGAGGAAGAATGAAGGAAAGGAGAAAAGAAAGAAAGGAAAGGAAAACGGCTACTAGGAGTGATGGATTCATCATGCAAACACTGAGTTCCAATGTTAACCTTTGTTAAAAAAAAAAAAACCTCCTTTTTAAAAATTTAACTTCTGGAGAAAATCCAAGAAACTTAATACTGAGGATTGTGTAGGCCTGAAAACAAATGAACTGTTCAAAGTTTCCTCAATTAGAAACTTAGGGCAAATGAAATCAGGGGAAAAAAATTAACTATGTAGATGTAGATTTTCTGGATTAAAAAATACAGATTAGTAACTGTTTTTGTTCATTTTTTTTTAATATGGGAGATGAGAGTTTTTACCCATGCGTCAACAGCTATACTGTAGACCATTAATTAACCAATAAAATAATTTGGAAAAAATCACTAATAAAATTTTAAAAAGAGAAAAAAAATTAATTTCAACCAGAATTATCACTAAGGCCCAGGTGCCTAAATGAAGCATCTACCACTCCCAATAACTGTCTTATCTTTCCTTCATTCATACCTTTCTTCCTTTCTTCATACTATTTTTTAAGTTTTTTTATTATCTTTATTTTTTATTGGATAGAGACAGCCAGAAATTGAAAGAGAACGGGGAGACGGTGGGGGGAGGGGCAGAGACACCCCTGCTTCACCACTTGCAAAGTTTTCCCCCTAAAAGTAGGGAGATGGGGACCAATGTGGCTCCCTGTGCACTGCAGTGTTTGCGCTCAACCAGACGCACCACCACCAGCCCCTTTATTTATTTATTTATTTATTTTAGCTCGTATAAAAAGATAAAAATGAGAGGGATTAGAGAGGTGGAGAGAGGAAAAAATTAAGACACTTAGAGCACTGCTCCACCATTTGTGAATCTTCCAACCAGCACATGGAGACTGGGGAACTGAACATCTGAGTAAGGTCTTTAAATCCAACGACTATAATGTTAGAGAGATGAAAACCAGGTCCTTGAGCATGGATGGGAGAATATTCTCTATAGGATGTACCACTGTCAAGCCCCTAGAATTACCTCTACATGTATTCTTTTAATTCCAAATTCCCTTGGTGATAAAGTCTATAAAACAATATTAATTCATAATTCAACTATGGTTTATTTTAATTATGATTTATGTCAACTGTTCCCAAGAAATTTTCAAGAAAAACTCTTTGCTGCATAACACCCTATAGATTAAGTACTCCGTATGTTCTTGCTTATATAAGCTGACCCAATGAAAAAAATTAATATGTTTTTGTTTATATGTCTTATTTTTCCAAGAAGTTGAAGTCTCCTCTCCCCAATCATAGACTATATCCCTTTAGAATTCTATATTATTTCAGAAGAACAGTAGTCTCTTCAAAGTGATTGGCAATGGTTGAGTAGCTCTGCTGTGACACTGCAGATTTTTTTTGGTTGTGTCTCCAGCTCAGAGGAACTGAAAAGAGTCAGCGTTGTTTCTCTCCAATGCATGGTTGATAGTCCGACTCCTCCATTCCTGGCCACTTGAGCTGCTCAAGCTGAAAAAAATATATACCTTTTCCTAGTACTAGAAGGTCAGTCAACAAAAACAGAATTATATCTACCAGGATGCAGGTTAAATACAGTATGTAGCTTTGTATCTTCATGCCAAAAATAGGTTCATATTCTCCTTCATGCTCAGAGAAAAGAAAATTGAATTATCAGATTTTATGTGTCAGTTCTGCATGTATTACCCTGGTGATTCAGAGACTACAGAATAACAAGTCTTTGTTTTTTGCCCTCAGATAACTTACAATTTAATTTGACATATAGATAGTGTGTATTAGATTAAGATGAAAATACAGTTTTAACTATTTAAGACAGGAATGTTCTAAGACCTATATTATTTGGCAAAGAGTAGAAGAGTTATAGCATAATCTCGAGAAGAGAGAAATAAACTTCATATAGTTGGGGTGGAAACTTTTTTTTAATTTCTTTATTGGGGATTAATGATCTACAGTTGACAGTAAAATACACTAGTTTGTACATGCATAAAATTTCCTAGTTTTCTAAGTAACAATTCAACCCCCACTAGGTCCTCCTCTGTCATATGTTCCAGGACCTGAATCTTCCCTCCACCCCAGAGTCTTTTACATTGGTGCAGTACATCGGGTGTGGAAACTTTAAGATGGAGGTAAATCTGGCTTATTGGAACACATGGCTAGGTTCGTGTACAACAGGGATTTGTCAGCCAGAACAAACATAGTCTGTTCTTAAGTTTTCTGTTTTGGACTAGAATACAATAAAGGCAAAGATGACCTCTCTTCTTTTTTTATTTTTCTGTACTAAACACACACACACAGACACACACACACACAGACACACACACACAGACACACAAACATAGTCTGTTCTTAAGTTTTCTGTTTTGGACTAGAATACAATAAAAGCAAAGAGGACTCTCTTCTTTTTTTATTTTTCTGTACTAAACACACACACACACATAGTCTGTTCTTAAGTTTTCTGTTTTGGACTAGAATACAATAAAGGCAAAGAGCACCTCTTCTTTTTTTATTTTTCTGTACTAAACACACACACACACACACACACACACACACACAGTCTGTTCTTAAGTTTTCTGTTTTGGACTAAAATACAATAAAGGCAAAGAGGACCTCTTCTTTTTTTATTTTTCTGTACTAAACACACACACACACACATGCGCACACACACACACACACACAGAGACACACACACACACACTCCACACTCACACAGTCTCTTAGCCCAACACTGATTGGCTTTGTCTTATGGTGGTGTTGGAAGTTGACCCTTCACAGGTACTTCCATTCTACCCATGGACCTGATGAAGTCATATGACATTTGCATAACCCCTAACTTTTACAGAATTTGTTGTTTATACAGTTTGTTATTTACCCTGCATAATGTACACATTTTAAAGTTTACAGAGAGCCCCTTTATCATAAAAACTTCTCTCCAGGCTGGGAATATGAAGAGAACCTGTCAACGTCCATGTTTAGTGGGGAAGCAATTACAGAAGCCAGACCTTCCACCTTCTGCACCCCATAATGACCCTGGGTCCATACTCCCAGAGGGATAAAGAATAGGAAAACTATTAGGGGAGGGGATGAGATTTGGAGTTCTGGTGGTGGGAATTGTGTGGAATTGAACCTCATATCCTATGGTTTTGTCAATGTTTCCTTTTGAAAAATAAAAAAATTAAAAAACTTCTCTCTAGTATTTCATTTTCATAGTGGCAAATAGCCAATTAATTAATCAATTCTTAGAAATAATGTGTGAAAGGAGGTTATAGGGAAGGCTTGGATAGCATACCATTATTATTGTAGTTTAGGACATAAATTTCACTAGGGAAGCATTTTAAAAATAATTACAAAATGTTTGATGGTGCTATAGGAGGACTATAGCTCAAGATAAGTAAGCTCAGTCATAGGACATGTGTTTTTCAATAATAAGAAGATAGAGTCATTTTTTTATTCCCTCAAATTTCTTTTTAATTTTTTTTATATTTATTTATTTTTCCCTTTTGTTGCCCTTGTCATTTTTTTATTGTTTTTGTAATTATTATCGTTGTTGTTCTTGATGCTGTAGAGAAATGGAGAGAAAAGGGGAAGATGGGGAAAGAAAGATAGATACCTGCAGACTTGCTTCACTGCCTGTGGCCTGTGAAACAACTCCCCTGCAGGTGGGGAGCCAGGAGCTTGAACCAAGATCCTTAGGCTGGTCCTTGTGCTTTTCATCATGTGTGCTTAAACTTCTGCACTACTGTCCAACTCCTTCCCCCCCCGAATTTCTAAGGTTATTCATGTCCTACTTATATGTGGTCACAGAAACTGCTTTGCAGCCTGACTCTATGCAAAATTACAATGATTTCACAGTACTTTTAAATGTATAGCCTTTCTGAATCTCTATAATGAAATTTCTTCAAGGTCCACTGTCACTGCTCAGTTGTCCACAGTGTTAATTTCTTCACTATTCTCCTGACTCAGTTTGTACTTTCCTGTCTTAATATTGATCTAAATTGTTCCAGGCTGCATGAAAGGCCTTTCCTGTTTTGTGTTTATGTGCCCAAAGCCAACTCTCCAGACACAGGCAAAACCCAGAGATTTTCTAGATGCTGTTAATTCTTCTATGATACTCTTAAATATAGAGGTGCAGACACATAGTATATATTATTGTGTGTGTGTGTGTGTGTGTGTGTGTGTGTGTGTGTGTGTGTGTGTGTGTGTAACTACAGGGCATGAATACAGGCATTATATACTCAATGTATACTGTTTAAAAAGGGTAAACTTTATGTGATAGGAGTTGGGATTTTTTTTTTCTGGAAACCTTAGTCTCAGTGGCTGAAGAAGACATGTCATAGTGAGGCATCTAAGGTATTTTATGGGTCCAAGTAGGAACTATGTAGTCATAGGTTCAATGAGTATTGGCGCTTCAAAGGATATTCATATCAAGCTTCTTTAATTTTATTGTCCCAAATACACACATTTTTACAGTCAGAACAGAACACATTCAAATGTTCTTCTGTCTGCCATACTCTACCAATAAAATGAGTTGATTATAATATATATACATATATATATATATAAATATATATAAAATACCACTTGTCAGAGGAAGTTTTCTATTTTTCAGATCACTGATTTCAACTTTAGTTTAACATCAGATCAAGTAATTCAGTTGGCTGAAGCCGAACCCAATAGCATTTATTTGTAGTATATATCTATAGTTCAGATGATCAAAGGTGATTGCAAGACATCTATTCCCTCAAGTAATCATTCAATTCAACAAAAACATATACCAAATATGAGTCCTGTATTTTGAAGATGGATTGAAATGTGATTCAAAGTTAACATAATCAGTTCACATTAAATATGTTGGAATACAACTTTGTCATGAATCATTATATCAAATACCAATGAATTCATCATGTATTTGCTATTATTCATTAGAATCTTGAAAGAATGAAGATATCAACAGCTGTATAAATACATACAGATAGTAAAATCCTGCTACTACAACGGGTGAATAGACTAAAAGATAAGTATGTCTTTTATGGTAGTCTATTATTATTATTATTATTATTAGTGATTTAATAATGATCAACAAGATTGTGGGATAAAAGGGGTACAATTCCACACAATTTCTACCACTAGAGTTTCACATCTCATCCCTCCATTGGGAACTTCCCTATTCTATTTCCCTCTGGGAGTCTGGACCAAAGATTTTTATGCGGTGCAGAAGGTGGGAGTTCTGGCTTCTGTAATTGCTTCTCCACTGGACATGGGCATTGACAGTTCAATCCATACCCTCAATCTGTCTCTCTCTTTCCCTAGTGGGGTAGGGCTCGGGGGGTGGGGGTGGGGTTCCATGACTCACTGGTGAGGTCATCTTCCCAGGGAAGTCAGGTTGGTGTCAGGGTAGCATCTGTAACTTGGTGACTGAAAAACATTAAGATACATTGTTTAGTAATCAGGAACCTAAAGGTAAGACTATAGCAGATGAGATTTGGGATCTTCATATTGGAAGGAGCTGGGAAGTCTATTTCAAGTATATTCCAAGGAGCCCATGACTTTACTAATTTTTGCCTGTGCCCAACTGCTAACATGCAGGTGGGCTGAAAGTATTATCTGGGAAGATGGTGTCAGAGTTGAGAATAGATTAAAAAGCTGGGTCAGGGGAAGAGAGTAGCTCCCAAATATGGGAAAAGTATATAAATACTTTTATCTATAGATCTGACCTAACTGGTTTTAGAGTTACATTATACTTAGTTAAATAATAAACACATTTTCAACAGAAAGAAAAGAGAAGGTTAAATAATAATAATAGAGGTGAATTGAGGAGGATGGAACATTTTCCATGATGAGAACAATAGATTTAGGAATGACAAAGTTTAGAAAAACAAAGGCAGAGAGATAACTTTATGAATAGGTACCACAGAACAGACTTAATCTCAAATTGGCTATTATTCCATAATAGAGGGAAGTTTTCTACTATGGAAGGAATTTGTATAAAATGAAGCTTTATTCTCATCTAGAAAATGCATCTAGAATTTAATGACTCCCTGGTAATGTTAAAAATGACAGAAATTGTACTAAAATAATTTACAGGGTCCAGTTATACTTGATCAAATGATTAACAGTATTCCATCTGCTGTCTAAACGTTCCCACCTTCCATTAATTCCTCTGAAATTTTGCCATTTCAGTCAGGCTGCAATGGATTAGCAGCCACTTCCTGTGATTTACATGCAGGGTGATCTGCATGCCTCTTTCCTTGGCCATTTGCATACTAGTATTAGGGATGAAGTTTATTGGGGGCACATTTGATTTATAAGCATTTGGCAAGATTGCCCTTCTATTCTTTTTTTTTTTTTTTTTTTTGTTTAAAGGCAGACTTATAATCCTGGGGCTCATTCATTCCTGCAGATTTTTATTTTATTTTATTTTTTAAATTGACGTATTCTCATTGGTTTAAAATGTGATTAAATTCAATCTCCTTTGCCTAGCTACAACAAATAGTTAGAACCAAGCCCTCTGACAAAATTGTGAAGTTATGAAGTTTGCATATAGTGATTTTGGGTTCACCATTCTATGGCTCTGCTCTCATTATATTCCCAACCTTTTTACTCTCCTTTGTCTCAAAATGCACACATATCACCTTGTAAATTTTCCTATATGCAAATCCCTAGGACTTTTAGCTGCTTCCAGTTTTGTCTTTCTACTCACTTCTACATTTTTAGGGCCATAGCTTACTGACTTGCCCTTCACCGTCAATAGGAAGATGATATAATAAAATATATAACCACAGTGAGATGCTTCCTGCCTCCATAAGGCAGCTGGAATTTGAAATGGGACAGCTAGAGAAACAATTTCTTAACTAGAACTTCAGAATTTATAGTGAGTCACTCACATGCATTATCTAATTCAGTCTTCATACATTCTTCATGACAATTATTATACATGCTTCAGGTTTCTCCTTCCTTCCTTCCTTTCTTCCTTCCTTCCTTCCTTCCTTCTTCCTTCCTTCCTCCTTCCTTCCTTCCTTCCTTCCTTCCTTCCTTCCTTCCTTCCTTTCTTTTTACATATTTCAGTTCAACATGTGGAGAAATTATCATTCAGGAAAACAAATAATTTGGGGGAAGATAGTGGATAGTGGAGTGCCAGGTCTGATCACGTCCCAATGAATTCCATATGCTCACACTCCTTAACTGGCTTCTTGGAGGTACAGGACAACAAGCTGATAGTGGAACTGTATTTTTGGACCCAAATGTAAAGCCTGTTGTGTTTGATTATTTTTCTGAGGAGAAAGTTTTATCTTTTACTTTTGAATCCCTACCCTCCCTAAAAATAATAGGTAGATAAATCATACCATAAAAAGATTGAGTGTATATGTGTGTGTGTGTGTGTGTGTGTGTCTGTGTGTGTGTATAAGTTTATATATAAGTGTATATATAAGAGAAGCTAATTTAGGAGGTGATCTTATGAGGTCTCCTGTCCTTACAAAATAATCCACAACAGGTCATTCTGTCAACTTCTCCAGTCAGCCTATTTTCATTTTTAGTCTATCACTGTTCAGTGGCTTTGTCTTGTGGCACAGTTGGACAATATTACAGGAGAATCAGTAGCAGCAATAGCCTAATTATACAATTACATATTAATTTACCCCCTGGAGAGTCCACGGCTTTTCTGAGAGTCAAACAAGAGATGGTTGGCTGGAAACTTATTTGAAGGATTATCTCACCCCAAGAAACAGAACCTTCTTCATAGAGCATAACATTATCAGTTGAATTGTATTGGTGGATTTCATGATGAAAAATAGGCTTAAGGAGAGATAAAATATAATCAGATTCAGAAATTCATATTCAGGTCTTCATTTTTTTAGTAAGGTAAATGTACTAGTTTGCAATGTGTTCAAACATTTTCTTATTTGAAAAAGTTGTTGTCATCAGCATTATTGGGTGCTTTCTATTCTATACCTATGACACTCTATACACATGCAAGCACATAATGTATATGCATATATAATATATATTTGACATATATATGTATAATATGTGTGTGATAGGAGACACTAGTGACATAGACAGTGTGCCGCACTTTGTAAAACATGTGATCCAGGTTTGAGACTGACCCCAAACATATTGAAGAAAGTGTATTGTTTAATTTAATTTTTAATATAAAAAATGGTTCCAGCAAAAAAGTAAGCAACAGTAAAATAAAATGTTGAAATTAAAGATCAAAAGAAATTATATATATATATATATATATATATACATATCACATATCACATTTATTTTAATTTATCACATAAATTTTTTATTGAGGGGGTTAATGTTTTGCAATCCGATCATTGACATATGTATACAATGTCTTTATGTCCCAGATGCCAAACTTTTCTTCCTACCCTCCTTCCCTCTCCTTCCCAATAGTCCTTTGCTTTAGTGCAGTACACCGTGTTCAGTCCACATTTCATTCTGTGTTCTCCCTCCCCATCCCTACTTTTATTAAGTCCCACTAATAAGTGAGATAATTTGGTATTCGTCCTCTTTTTGGCTTTTCTCAGTAAATATCATGTTCTTGAATTTCACTCAAGAGGATGCAAAGGAAACTACCTCATCATTTTTAACAGCTGAGTAGTATTTCACAGTGTATAGATGGCACATTTTTTTAACCATTAATCTGATGTTGGATATCTGGGTTGCTTTCAAGTTCTAGCAATGACAAATTGTGTTGTTATGAACATAGGTATACACAGATCTCTTTTAATAGGTGTTTCTGTCACTTTTCTCTCCCCAGAAGAAGAATTGCTGGGTCATAAAGTAGGTCCATTCCTAATGCCCTAATAAGTCTCCAAATCAATTTCCACAACAGTTGGACCATTTCAACAAAAATATTTTAAAGCAGTTGGAAAATAATATGAGTCACAAGCCTGAGAACTCCTATAAAACTATTGGTAGATTTTTCAGCAAAAATCAAGCAAACCAAAAGGGGATGACATGGAATATTTAGTGTGTTGAGAGTAAAATTGCTGACTAACAATCTACTATGCAAGACTGTAACTCATACTTATAACTCTACGATAAAGAACTTAAAAAATACATTTAAAGATATTATCACTACTAAACTGGTCTTGCAAAATATATATTTAAAAAAACTTCTAAAATACTAAAAGAAATTTAACTTGGAAGTAGCAAGTATATACAGGGGAATAGTCACTAAATAAAAAGTAGACATTCAATAAAAGTGGGAGTTGATTACATAAGATAGTTTGATTAAAAAATAAAAGAAGCACTATAAAACATAATGGTCAGTTAAGGGAGACAAAGAATAAGTTTCCCTAAGATCTACCAAGCTTTCACATAATCCCACAAGTAAATAGTCATAGTATATGAGAAAAGAATAAATTAACAAAAATAAAACAAACAAGCAGACAAAAAAGACAGTCCACAAAAGCACAAATAAAACAAACAAAGAATAGCCAAAAGAACTTACATATCAATAGTGAACCTAAATATTAATGAACACTCTTTTTCTTCTTCTAGCGTTTGCCCTTCTTCCATAGCCAGTCAACAGCGTCAGGTTGAAAGCTGTCAGGAGCTGCTTGTTGCTGGCTTTGAAAGTGACTGGGTTCCATGTGGATTCAGTTGTCTAGGAAGGATCGTCAGTTTCCCCAATGAATGGGTACTCACGGGATGCACCACGAGAAGGTCAATCCAGTGCATCCCAATGAACACTCTGAGACTACCAAAAGTCTCAGAGGCTGAATGCATTAAAAGCAAAGCCGAATAATACATAATTTTCAAGAGACTGAGCTCTAAAGATCCAGAACTCAACATTTGAACTATGTGAGGAATTCACTGGGGCGTGGTGGCGGTGCAGCTGGTTAAGTGTACATGTCACTATGTGCAAGGACCTGGGTTCAAGGGCCTCCTTTGCACCTGCAGAAAGTCCACTTCATGAGAAGTAAAGCAAATCTGCACGTATCCTTCTCCCTCACCCCATCTTCCTTCCCTCCAATTTCTCAATCTAGTAAAAAAAAAGAAAAGAAAAAAAAAGAAAACTGGCTGCCAAGTGCAGTGGAGTCATAGTGCAGGTACCAAGTCCCAGTGATAACGCTGATAGCAAACAAAAATAAAAATCTCATGAAACTCAGCAAATGCAATCTGACACAAAATCAAAACATAAAATAATAATTAAAAAGGGAGTCCGGTGGTAGCGCAGCGGGTTAAGCGCACGTGGTGCAAAGCGCAAGGACCAATGTGAGGATCCCGGTTCTAGCCCCTGGCTCCCCTCCTGCAGGGGAGTCGCTTCACAGGCAGTGAAGCAGGTCTGCAGGTGTCTCTCTGTCTCTCCTCCTCTCTGTCTTCCCCTCCTCTCTCCATTTCTCTCTGTCTTATCCAACATTGATGACATCAAGAGCAATAGTAACTATAACAACAATAAAAAAGGGCAACAAAAAGGAAATAAATAAATATTTTTAAAAACTTTTTAAAAATAATAGTAATAATAAAAATAATAATAAACAAGCAGAGTATTTGGATAGACACTGCTCCAAAGAAGATG
Source organism: Erinaceus europaeus (assembly GCF_950295315.1). Taxonomy (NCBI): domain Eukaryota; kingdom Metazoa; phylum Chordata; class Mammalia; order Eulipotyphla; family Erinaceidae; genus Erinaceus; species Erinaceus europaeus. The sequence continues at coordinate 55,227,283 of NC_080176.1, forward strand.
TTCATGTATCCAATGGACACCTGGAATATGTTCATCCTCACTGATTAACAGAATAATTCAAATCAAAACTAGAACAAATCTTCTCACACCTTTGATTATGTAGGTTAGGTGTGGAGGAGATAGCATAATGGTTACACAAAATATTTTCATGACTGAGGCTCCAAGGTCTTAGGTTCAATCTCCTATACTACCATATGTAAGAACTGAGCAATGCACTGGGAAAGGGGCGGGGGGGAAAAAAGGAGCATCAAGTTAGAGCGGGGATATAGAGAAATGGAGAGACCACTATGTTTTGTTGGCAGGGGTAATCAGATTGATGCAGTCATATGGAAGGCAGCATGGGAAATATTTACAAATTATGAATGGAAATGTTATGCACACAGGCTTCTCTCTTAATGTATTTATCTAAAGAATATGATGACACTAATTTTAAACATGTATACTCGTATGCTCACTGTGACAACATCTTTAATAGTGAAGATGTGCAAACTACCTGGATGCAAATTTACAGATGAATGGACAAAAATATGTGGATATATATATATATATATATATATATATATATGAATATTGGTCACTTATAAAAAATGATGAAGCTTGAATTTTTTTCACTTTTAATAATGCTAATAGACCTACTAGAAGGCATTGTGCTAAGTAACATAAGTCAGAGAAAGATGAAGACCAATGTATTTGATTTCACTCATTATGAAAAAATATAATAAAAATAGAATAAGCAAAACAGAATTTCTTAGATTACAATAACATAATTACCAGAGAAGACAGCAAAAGAGGAACAATAAATGGGGTTATAAGATCAATTGTGCACTGTGGACAGAAGCTAGATACTTGGGGTTGATTTTATCTTATACGCAGTTGCTGAGTAAGACTATTGCATACCTCAAATCTATACAGTATCTTAAACCAATGCAGCTTCAATGATATTTTTCAAATAAATAACAGTAAAAATTGTCTTGTCTGAATGCCTTGTGGTGTTTCTACCTTTTAAACATCATATATTTGATAATATAATTTATGCAAAATACATTCTGGAAATAATTATTTAAAAATGCCTAAGATTATAAACAAACAAGAGTTTTATTGAGGAAATCTTGGAAATAGTTGTCTTGGGAAAATGTCACAACTATTTATTCCCTTCTTATTTATTAATTTAATCCACTGTAACTTTCATTGATAAAAATCATATCTCATAATGCCTTTCTGAGATGACTCTGATACAGCCTCACACAAAACTCTAGATTTACACATAGTACTGCATATTCTCTTTATTTTTACTCATGCCACACCTCTGGATCCTTCAGCATTCACCTTACAAAAGCTGTATGTTAGGATCCTGTCAGTGGTTCAACTGATAAAGAACATAAGCTACTATATGTGCCAACTCAGGTACCTACCTGCAGAGGAGAAAGCTCCATGAGAGGTGCAACAGGCTGCAAGTGTATCTCTTTGTCTCTTTTCTCTAGCTCTCTTGCCCTGTTTCAGTCTGTATCATAATAAAAAAGTAAGGAATAACAAAGCAAAATTTTTCTGGCAAATAAGTTTCATCTTGCCCCATAACCAATTTATTCCCACGTTCAAGTACTCCTTTTTCTTCTTTTTTTTAATTTTTAAGTTTTTTAAAATATTTACTTATTCCTTTTTGTTGCCCTTGTTGTTTTATTGTTGCAGTTATTACTGTTGTTGTTATTGATGTTGTTGTTGTTGGATAGGACAGAGAAAAATGGAGAGAGGAGGGGAAGACAGAGTGGGGGAGAGAAAGATAGACACCTGCAGACCTGCTTCACTGCCTGTGAAGTGACTCCCCTGCAGGTGGGGAGCTGGGGACTCGAACCAGGATCCTCAGGCCAGTCCTTGTGCTTTGTGCCACATGCGCTTAACCCACTGCACTACCACCCAACTCCCAAGCTACTCTTTTTTAGCACCTCCCCTGTTTTAACTCCAGGGGTCAAATCTAGTCCTTTGTTGTTTTCATAGTCTTTTAATACTCTTATAGGCAAATCTCTATACAGAGAGTAGGCTATGCACTTAACTACATACTATAATAGGATTCTCAGGGAGAGAGAAAGAAAAAGAGAGACTGAACACTGAGGTTTACATATTGTAAGCAGTGTTTATCTTAATGCTGACATACCCAGCTGAACTCATCTCACGAAAGACTGGTCCCCAAGCATACTGGCACTGACCCTTTTATACAATCCTCAGCTTTCCCATACTAACTCATAGCAACAAGCTTATCAGGTTACTTTTTCTTTCGTGTAGGCAGAAAGTACCACTTGTTTGGGTTATCAGCAAACTTTTGCAGAAGTAGCAGATTCTAAGGCCCTGACCATAACCACTTAGATTACAGCATTAAGTTACATTCCTACTCATGACCACAGAATGTGAGCTCAGACCTACAGGGACGCAGAGGTCACATAGGCTCCTAAACTGAATATGGGCCCCAGAGCACATCAAATCAATGGGGTTTACAGTCAACAATATTTATACACCTTTCTGATATTTGGGACCTACTGTCTTCCTGATCCAGCTTTTTGGTCCTTTTCCCATCCATGACATCATCTCCCCAGACGATAATTTGGATCCACCTGTATACCAGATTTCAGGCTCAGGGAAAAAAAAACAACTAGCATAGCCACAGGCCCTTTGGAATATAACTAAAATATGCTTACTAGCTATCTACAAAATGGAGTACGCCCCAACTCTTCATCTGCACTATTCTAGCCTTTAGGTTCATGATTAATCAGCAATTTGTTTGGCTTTGTATGTTAACTCTCTTTTCAACCACCAGGTTCCAGATGCTAGCATGATGTCATCCAGACTTCCCTGGACAGGCAACCCCGCCAATGTGTCCTGGAGTTCAGCTTCCTCAGAGCCCCACCCCAATAGGGAAAGAGAGAGGCAGGCTGGGAGTATGGATTGACCTGTCAATGCCCATGTTTAGCAGGTAAGCAATTACAGAAGTCAGACCTTCCACCTTCTGCATCCCACAATGACCTTGGGTCCATATTCCCAGAGGGTTAAAGAATATGAAAGCTATCAAAGGAGGGGATGGGATACAGAGTTCTAGTGGTCGGAATTGTGTGGAGTCGTACACCTTTGAGCCTATGGTTTTGTTAGTGTTTCCTTTTTACAAAAAAAAAAAAAAAAAAAGTTGGCCCATCCTTGCCACCACATGAGAGTAGTTTTAAATCATTTTTTCTCCAGGCAGGAAGGTGGGTTGTCCAGAGTAGTCATACTACCAAGACCAAGCATTGGTGAGAACACTGCTGAAGTTACATGCTCAAGTTCAGAGGTCCAGATATTTGCTGCCATGTCCTCTATGATGTGGTTTGCAGTATTCACATTGCTTGATTCGCATGGAAATCCAAATTAGAATTTCTGTCCCATCGTAGGTGTACTAATTGTCTTAACTAAATTTCCCTGTCCTTGGAAATACGTTTTCTATAGAATGAGTCATGATATTTATAGCTACATTAGAATTGGAAGATAAAATAAAACTAGGAAACTTTAATGACTTTTTTGTCTCTCTTATTCATACAACTACAGTGCTATGCTGTACCATTTAGACAAATGTTGCTTTTGCTAAACAGTTAACTTCTTTGAGGATAAATAATAACCGTGCTTCCATAAATCCATAAATAAATGATCAGAGAAAAAAATTATCTCCTATACATAATTTGACACTAGCAAAAACACACATCCAGAAACACTGAAACCATCTTGCCGTAAAGAACAGGTGCTTCCTCATGGGCACTTTGCAAAAGCACAGTCTATATGAAAATGCTCATTACACTCCCTTAATTTCTCCATCCTCATTCCTTAATAATTAAGGAATCAAATTCATGGTGATGATAACAGGACCCCATGCCTTAAGTGACCATCCCCATCTGCTCCTCATTCCCCACCTGAAGCCATCATCTTCCATTTAGGTCTTTGCCTGAGACAGCTGGGAAGCAAAGAGAAAGCTCATAAACACAAGGTTGCAAAATGTAGCCAGAAGGTTGCAAAATCTGTAATGGACTGGGGTACTTAATTCCTATGGCTTTAGTTAGTATCTTTTCCTTTTGTGAAAATGTGTTTTCAGGTTTGGGGCTCCTATCACATTTTCAAAAGTTTGTACTCAGACTTCTCTGCTAAGAACAAAAACATGTTAGGTTTCTGTCTATTCATACTATACCTTCTAAGGCTTGGTTAATGAAGAACTCAATCTCGGGAGTCAGTCAGTCGTGCAGCACGTTAAGTGCAGGTGACAAAAAGCAGAAGGACTGGCTTAAGGATCCAGGTTCGAACCCCCGGCTTCCCACCTGCAGGGGAATTGCTTCACAGGCGGGGAGTCACTTCACAGGCACTGAAGCAAGTCTGCAGCTGTCTTGCTTTTCTTGCCTTCTCTCTGTCTTCCCCCTCCTTTCTTCATTTCTCTCTGTCCATCCAACAATGACAACAACAATAATATCACAACAATAAAACAACAAGGGCAACAAAAGAGAATAATTAAAAAAAGAACTCAATCTCTTTTCCATTTTATCTTGTTTCTAGCTAACATGGAATATGTATGCATAGATTCCTAAAAGTTATGCAGAATTATCCTCTCATATAGTTAATGATTAAGACTTTGTAAATAAATTTTTAAAAATCTTAAAATATTCATTATTATTAAAAGAAAAGGAGAAAAGGAAAAATTCAAGTTATCCCTTAGCTTAGTAGCTAGCAGGTCTGGGGTGATAGAGGAGGCTTGAGGTATATTCTGACATAAAATACAAAAGGAAAGAAAGGCCATATGAAAGGGATGGAAGAGAAATATCAAGAAAACTGAAGTTATCTTTATGTAACTATAGGAGAAAAGCATCACATTCAAGAAACCAGTGACTCTAACTATAAATCTCTAACCAACAATATATTCAGACTTGAGGGAGGGTTCGTAAATGACTTTGCAGTTGACTAAACTCATCTATCATGTAGGAGTAGTTGTGAAAGCCCATGTGTAACTTCTTTGTTGTTTGTCTCCAGGTTTATTGCTGGGGCTGGATGCTAGCACTACAAATTCACTGCTCCTGGTGGCCATATCTCTCTCTCTTTTTTCCCCCATTGTTATTGTTGATGTTTCTGCTATTGTTGTTATTAGATAGGACAGAGAGAAATTGAGAAAGGAGTGGAAGACAGAGAGGGGAAGAGAAAGATAGATACCTGATGATCTGCTTCACCACTTGTGAAGTGACCCCTTTGCTGATGGAGAGCCCAGGACTTGAACTAGATCCTTGAGGGGGTCCTTGCGTTGTGCAGTATGTGTGCTTAACCTGGTGCACTATCACCATTTCTATGGATAAAAGTATGAAGAGTCCTCAGACAAATGAAAACAGAAATACTTTACGATCAAGCAATACCCCTTTTAGGTAGATATCTGAAGGATGAGAAAATGTAATATGAAGGGAGATATATATATCCTTATGTGCCTAGCTGCATTATACATAAAAGCCAAGCTGTGGAAGTAACCTAAATGTCCACCAAAATACAACTGGACACAGAAGCTATGGTGTATATATTCAATGAAAAACTACTCTGCAGTTAAAAAAGATGGTGTTGTATCCACTGTAACAAAATGGGTCACCAATTCTCATGTGAGGATAGAAAGACAGAGTAAAAAAATGGATGGAATTGGGAGTGGTTAAGTAAAAAGGTAAAAGACAACTACCAAATGGTTTTGCTCCTATGTGGAATATAGTTCATTTAAACACATAAACTTGCACAGAAGAAGAGGGAAGAGGTATAAAAGGAGGAGGAAGAGGAGGAGAAGGAGGAGAGTTAATTAATATATGATCATACCAAGATGTATCACTTATAAGGACTTGCTGGGTCTTGTTATGTGAATGGCACAGATGAATGATTGTTTCTTCATCCTCATTGTATACAATAGTTTATTTAGTTTGAGAAATTGTAACAGTTATTCATTTTCTACCCCCATGTAACTAAGTGTATGATTTTAAGTGGTCTTTATTTGGTGAGTAATGCTAGATTTCTGTATTTTGTTTAGATAAAATGTACCAAATTCTTATTGTTTTGAATATATTATGCCTGCTGCAATTACTAGGGTGGTCATTAGGAATGTTAAACTTATTTTTGCTTCTTCTTTTATAACTGGATTGTCTAGTAGAATTGTGTGAAATGATGGCTCTTTTTTAATTTTTGAAATTATATTTATTTTTTATTTTTTCTTTATAAAAAGGAAACATTGACAAAACCATAGGATAAGAGGGGTACAACTCCACACAATCCCCACCTGTTATCTGTATTTACTGGATAGAGGCAACCAGAAATCAAGAGGGAAGGGTGATAGAGAGGGACAGAGACAGAGAGATACCTGCAGCCCTGCTTCAACACTCGAAAAGCTTTCCCCCTGCTGGTGAGGATTGGGGGCTCAAACCCAGGTCCTTGTGCACAGCAACATGTGTGTTTAACCAAGTGTGCCACCACCCGGCCCCTGAAATGATGGTTCTTAAGGTGTCTGTGTTGTTCAATAATAATAATAATTGAAATTGGATACGAGTGTGAGTTTCAAAATCTTTTTATTTTATTTTATTATTAGATAGAGACAGAGAGAAATTGAGAAGGGGGAGAGCTAGAGAGGGAAAGAGACAGAGAGATACATGCAGCCCTGCTTCATTATCGGTGAAGCTTTCTCCCTGCAGGTGGAGACTAAGAGCTTGAACCCAGTTCCCTGTGCACTGTAACATATGTACTTAAGTATGTACAATACCACCTGATCCCCATGATCATTTATGTGTACATAATTATGTACATGCATATATGAAATGTGGCAGCTTCAATTGGGGAAACACCTATTTAATTTCTTCTTATTTTAAAATAGTCATTGTAGCCATGTCTATGATATAAACTTTAGTGCAATGTGCACTACATGTGCACACACAGAAATTTTAAGAACTCAAAGTTATTCTGTATGTCAACTAATCTAATTTGGAGAATGGTATATCTCATAAATTGCACATCTCTCAAGAATCTAAGGTGATTCTAAGTCACTATACTCACTGGGGTGATGTGTCTTGTCTTCACAATGTTGCCCTTCCCAGGATGTGTGATTTCTGTGAGGAACAATTCAGTGCCAGACATTCATGGAAGCCCACCTCACAGAATCCTGACAAACAATAGCTTGGAATCCTGACAAACTGCCACAGTACTCCCAGGACAGGAAACACCTTTACAGAGAGAGAGACTCATTCATTATTTTGAAAGATTAAGTACCAAATACCTCATTAGAGAAACTTCAAGCTGATAAACAGATAACAGCTGGAGAAAAGAAAAAAAAAGTCATTTGCAGAAGAGATAGTGGTGAGGGTAGGAACTTGATTGTTTCTGCATTGAGTGCATCTGGCTCTCTTCCCCATTCACTCAGGACCACAGATTGTCTACAATGGTGTCCATAAGCTTCAGGATTCTTGCTACAGAAGCCATTACAGTTCTAAAAGAATTGATAGAAATGACAGAGTGTTCAATAAATCACAAGCTGGTCTCCTCAATTTGAATGAAAACTGACTGGTACAAATGATTGATGAGCATTGACGAAGTAATATGGATTCAAATTATATTCCTTTTGTTCATACTTTCAAATAATTCAAACTGTATCCATTTCCAAGTTGCATTATTGAGGTTTATTTTTTGGCTTTGTTTTTATCTAGAAGAGTGTAGGAAGGTGATTTTACAAAATAATAATAATAATAATAATAATAATAATAATAATAATAATAATAAAAACTTTCTCAAGTCATACTGACTACCTAATGTTAGGAAACTTTTCAATATCTTGTTAGTTATCTGCTTCTTCCTCATAAACATGACAGTGTCCTCCTTATAAGTGAAATATTATATAGTGTCTTGATTTTAAGAATGTTGCTGTTAGGGGGCAGGTGGTGGCATGCCCAGTTGTACTGACTTATTATTATGCACAAGGACCCAGTTTCAAGGCCCAGGTCCCTACCTACACGGGTTAATCAGTGAAGCATTGCTGCAGGTGTTGTTTTCTCTCCCTACTTATTTTTTCTTTTCCTTTCAATTTCATTCTGCCCTATCAAAGAAAATAAGAAATAAAATTTATAAAGGGGATCCAGGTGGTAGCACAGCGGGTTAAACGCAGGCGGTGCCAAGCTCAAGGACCTGCTGTAAGGATCCCAGTGCAAGCCCCTGGCTCCCCACCTGCAGGGGAGTCACTTGACAGGTAGTGAAGCAGGTCTGCAGGTGTCTGTCTTTCTCTCCCCCTCTCTGTCTTCCCCTCCTCTTTCCATTTCTCTCTGTCCTACCCAACAATGACGACATCACTAACAACAACAATAATAACTACAACAATAATAAAACAAGGTCAACAAAAGGGAAAATAAATACATAAATTTTAAAAATATAAAAATGGAATTGTTACTATTAATAGTTTATATAAGTACTTAAAGTATTTTCTATCTCACAAATTACAATAGAATTTAAAATTACTGGCATGTAAGTATGAATTTTCTTATTCAGTTTTAGTTTTCTCTCATATAGGCCATGTGATCAAATAGACATGTAATTTCTAAAGGATCGTAACTCAAAGAAAGCACAGTACATTAGAAAATTAATATTCATTGGGACCTTCATCCTTCCACAGTAGATCCTATCTCCTGGGCTGCTACTAGCTCTATTTTCCATCCAAGAGAGAAGACACTCTAAGAAGTAAAAAACTGGTTAGTTAATTCTTACCTCATTCTTTTATTACACCTAGCACTAGGAAACTTGTGAAAATAATGATTTGAAATTTCACAGTATCAGAAGCTCATTTTGGGTCAAATGTGTTGTGAGGAAATATACGGACAGACAATATGACAAGGCAGATTAATTCTTTGTCTATGATGTTGAGAGAGACATGGAGAGAGAGAGAGAAGGGAGGAATCCACATTTGACGAGAGCCCCAGTTTCAGGTCTAGATGGTCTTGTATACATTAATTAGATTGAAAGACAAGAGAAGCAAAAACACAGATGTGACACTGGATCACTCCCTTTGGGCATCAGAAAGAGAGGCACTTGTTAAACCATTGTACTGCTTTTGACTCTTTCCCACCCCAATATAAAAGAATGAAACAAAAAAAATCTCTCAATATTAAATAAGAAACCAAAGAATTTTTGATGTAAATACTGTGAGTTTTTAGTAAAAATTCTCTGTATAATAATTGTTTGCTACTTTCTCTGCCATTCTTACACAACCTTGGAATAAAATGGTCACATAATTTTTTTCTGATGAATCTGCTTTTTATCCTTTATATAATAAAGTAATTGAGATTACTTTCCTGAAGATTATTCTCAACAATCTGAAGAGTCTTACTTTTTTTTCTTAAGTTTTGACATTCACCTGTGTTTGGTTGGGAAATAGCTGGTGACATTTTCTTTTTTCTTTATATTTTTTAATTCTCACATTTCTCCATAGGCTTTGTGGCTCTTATATAGAATATTTCTATTCTTTATGGCTTTCTACATTATAATATAATGCATTTGTTCACACAATCTCATTCTTATTTGTCTATGATAGCTTTTCTCTCCATTGTTGCTCTAGTCTTTTTTCCTGAGTCCATCTATATAGTCTAACAATCTTTGTCATAGGATCCCAGAGACTGAAGTCCTGTTCTGAAAAGGATGATCATATTGTTATATCCTTTATCAAGTTTTGCTATTATGGTTTTGACTTTAATCAGTGACATCTGAGAGCTACTACAGAACAGAGATTTTATTGTACATGGATGGCTCTGTTGCTGCTGTTGTTGTTTTTATTCTTCTCCTTCTCCTTCTCCTTCTCCTTCTCCTTCTCCTTCTCCTTCTCCTTCTCCTTCTCCTTCTCCTTCTCCTTCTCCTTCTCCTTCTTCTCCTCCTTCTCCTCCTTCTCCTCCTTCTCCTCCTTCTCCTTCTCCTTCTCCTTCTCCTTCTCCTTCTCCTTCTTCTCCTCCTTCTCCTCCTTCTCCTTCTCCTTCTCCTTCTCCTTCTTCTTCTTCTTCTACTTCTTCTTCTCTTCTTTCTTTATTATTTTTTTAATTGCCACCAGGGTTATTGCTAGTACTCAGTGCTGGCACTACAAATACATTGCTCCCAGTGACCATTTTTCCTCTCTCTCTCTCTCTCTCTCTCTCTCTCTCTCTCTCTCTCTCATTTGATAGGATAGAAAGAAACTGAGAGGTGGGAGATAGTGATAGAGAAGGGGGAAAGAGAGACAACTTTAGACCTACTTCACCTCTTGTGAAGCTTCTCCCATGCAAGTGGAAGTCAAGGGCTCAAACCAGGCCCTTGCACATGGCAATGCCTGGGCTCAACCAGGTCCACTACTGCCCAGGGCCCCCTGATTTCTATTCTTATAAAATATTTGTGATAGGCTAGATGGAGTTTAAAGATCATATGGATGAAAGACTAGTTTTGGATTCCGGTTGAGCTCCGGCTCCTCACCTGCAAGTGAGTCACTTCACAAGTGGTGATGCAGGACTTTCTCTCCTCATCTCTGTCTTCCCCTCCTCTCTCCATTTTTCTCTGTTCTATCTAACAACAGTGACATCAATAACAAGGACCCACATAAGGATCCCAGTTCGAATCCCCGCTCCCAACCTATAGAGGCATAGCTTCACAGGCGGTAAAGCAGATCTGCAAGTGTCTATCTTTCTCTCCCCCTCTCTGTCTTCCCCTCCTCTCTACATTTCTCTCTGTCCTATCAACAATAATGAGTGACATCATCAACAACAATAATAACCACAACAAGGCTACAACAACAAGGGCAACAAAAAGGGGGAAAAAGTGGCCTCCAGGAGCAGTGGATTCATGGTGCAGGCACTGAGCCCCAGAAATAACCCTGGAGGCAAAAAGGAAAAAAAGGTGGTGGGGGGGCCATCTTCCCAGACAATACTTTTAGCCCACCTGCATGTTAGCTCAGGCAAAAATTAGTAAGGTTATGGGCTCTTGGAATATACCTAAAACAGGCTTCCTAGTGTCTACCAACAGGAAAATCCCAAATATCATCTGATATATTCTTACCTTTATGTTCCTGATTATTAAACTAGTTGTTCTGCTTTTTATCTTAATGCCTTTTTTCTTCTGTCTCCATGGTTACTGCTGGGGCTCAGTGCTGACACTAAAAATCTGCTGCTCCTGGCAGCCATTATTTTTCTATTGCTGTTGTTGGACAGAGAGAAATTGAGAGAGGATGGGAAGACAGAGTAGAGGGGAGAAAGATAGACACCTGCAGACCTGCTTCACTGCTTGTGAAGTGACCTCCTGTAGGTGGGGAGATGGGAGCTCAAACTGGGATCCTTGCACTGATTCCCAAGTTTCACACCATGTGTGTTTAATTGGTGTGCTATTGGTGCCCCATCTAAATGCTTTTTAGTCACCAAGTTGCAGATGCAACCATGATGTCAACCTTTTTTCCCTGGGCAGAAAACCTCACCCTGTGTCCTGGAACCCCACGTCCCCAGAGCACTACCCCACTAGGGAAAGATAGAAAAAGGCTGGGGATATGAAGACCTGCCAAGACCCATGTCCAGCTGAGAAACAATTAAGAAGCCCAACCTCCCACCTTCTTTACCACATAAAGATCTTTGGTTCATGCTCCCAGAGAATATGGAAGCTTCCAATGGAGGAGGTGGGAAATGGGACTCTGGTGGTGGAAATAGGATAGATACTTTCTTGAAGCGGCTCTCTACTCTCAATGAAATAAAGTGTTAGTATGAGTAATGTTCTGTCTCTTTGTATACCACCAATGTGACCACCATGATAACTTTTTTTTTTGTAATCCTTAGACTGAGTGATTTGCATAAGAGTTTTCCTTTGCTCATTTATTCATTTAGCATAGTGCTACTTTCTATTTGGAATATGACTTCCCAAGTTTAAATAAGTCCTATACAACCCACAAACCTGGTGATTTTTGAGAGTTTTGCTAAAGGGGGGATTCAGGTAGCCTCGGACATTCTCAGTCTGTGAAATAGTCATTGATATATGACATTTAGGAATGTCTGAATTAATTGCATGAAAAAATGTCTCAGATCAATGTAGAACACAGGAAATTTATTTCTAAGATGGCTCAGGACTTCACATGACAAGTCGTACTGTGGATTTTGCTAACAGTTTTGAAACTCACCAACCTTTCTATATGACTAACAAAGGGAAAATGCGATTATAATATGTGTAAGGTTGCTGTTATAACATGTGCAAGGTAATGTATCTAGAGGGCAAATATAAAGCTTGTTAGGAATGATCTACATCCACAGAGTAAAGTATATAACCCACAATATTGACTGTATATCTCTAGAGTGAATAATACAGATCTAGATTTTTGTCTTTAGATATGTTTGTGATTTTTTTCTTTTACATAATAGTCTGATGTCTTTTTTATTTTTTTAAATTTCTTTATTGGGAAATTAGTGTTTTACATTCAATAGTAAATACAATAGTTTGTACATGGATAACATTTCCCAGTTTTCCATATAATAATAAAACCTCCACTGTCATCCTTTTGGGACCTGTATTCTCCCCCCCACCCACCCACCCCAGAGTCTTTTACTTTGGTGCAATTCGCCAATTCCAGTTCACAATCTACTTGTGTTTTTTTTTTTCTGATCTTGTTTTTCAACTTCTGCCTGAGAGTGAGATGATCCTATATTCATCCTTCTGTTTCTGATTTATTTCACTTAACATGAATTTTTCAAGGTCCATCCAAGATAGGCTGAAAATGGTGAAGTCACCATTGTTTATAGCTGATTAGTGTTCCATTGTGTATATATATCACAACTAGCTCAGCCATTCATCTGTTTTTGGACACCTGGGTTGCTTCCAGGTTTTGGCTATTACAAATTGTGCTACTAAGGACATATTTTGATGTGTCTTTTATGTATATTTTTAAATATTTTCCTTGGCATGTCAATGAACAAATATTCATTATTTTTCTTTGTTTTGATCTATTTTTTCTGTAATATTTTGTTTTACCTAAATATAAATACATTTTTGAATAATTGCTATTTATTGACTCAAGTTCAATGAAGTGAAGTAATAATTTTCACCTGGCAGTGTGTGTGTGCGTGTGTATGTGCGTGTGTGTATGTGGCAGTCTCTGCTCAGTCTTTAATGTGATGTAGTAAATATTCAGATATATATATAAGGAGGGCCACTTCACAAGTGGTGAAGCAGGACTGCAGGTGTCTATCTCTCCCCTTCTCTGTTTTCCTCTCCTCTCTCCATTTCTCTCTGTCCTATCCAACAACAACAGCATCAATAACAACAATAATAACTATAACAACAACAAGGGCAACAAAAGAGAACAAATAATTAAATAAATATTTAAAAGATTATTTTAAATGATCATATTCTTAGGCAGACACCATGCGGACCTATTTGAGCCCTTTCTCTAAATGTTAGACTCTCACTTATTTTTCTTATTATAGTTGTCTTGGGAACTTCACTTTTAATGTTGTCACTGCATTATATTACACAAAGCATTTCAAAGTTTTTGAATGTAAAATCTTCTCATTTACTCAGGCTAAAGTTAAAGGAAAAAAGTATGAAGTGTGCCTCAAAAATGTGGTAAAATTATAATAGCAGAATAGCAATAGCCCCAACCACCCGTATAATGAGACTTCAGTGCCACAAAAACTTAGATCAACATACGTGTCAATGTCAACCCAATGCTGAGATCTAATAAGGGCAAATTCAGCCAGTCTGATTAGGTGTTTCTTGTTTGGTGGCAAATCCATGCATTTTTCAACATTTCTAAGAACATCTCACAATTTGTTTCTGAGTCTGAATCCAATTTTTTAAAATATATAATTCTATGGGGTGATACAGAAGAGTATTGTTCTTCAGTAAGTTGCCATTGAAATGTACTTTGTTCATTCAAACTCTTTGATGAAATTACCAAACCTGTTTAATGAAGCTGAACATTCAATCCATTAATATTCTGGATGATAATTGGCATCATTTTCTTTAACTGAAGACAATTGATTAGTATGTAGTTGACTTTACCAGTTGTGATAATATACTATATGACATCAGATTTTCAAGGCCCAACATGCTGGAAAAACTGCTTTGAATAAATGAAACACATTGGAGGATTGATCTAGAAGTTGTCACAGACTTACGACCCAGGGAATATCAGCTGAATTTTAAGGCTGCCGTTTCCTTTTTGATTTTATATCCTTTATACTTTCATCATCGCATGTAGAATGGAGTCATGGTCTTGACTTTATATGGAAATAATTATAGTCATCCATATGGAACAGAAATGAAAATGTTTTAGTTTGTCATGTATCACTAAAATTATCTAAGAAAAAAAAAGGTTGTTTCTTTTCTTTGAAAAAAATATTGCCAAGAATTTGGGTTCAGAAATATATAGTCATGCATGTGTTTAGACTACCAAGCATAAACTGATAAAACTAACAAATGAATAAATAATAAAGAATATGAAATGTCTCTGCTTTGATGCTAGATGAAAAGAAAACGGAGACAAAAAAAGACAGTGCTCTAAAAGAAAGTTTCTAATCATAAGATCAAACCAATTACATTAATAACTTAAAATTATTGGTGTATTGCACCAAAGTAAAGACTCTGAGTTGGGGCTTGGGGGGCCTCAGGTCCTGAAACATGAAGACAGAGGAGGACCTAGTGTGGGTTTACACTGTTAAGTGGAAAACTTAGAAATGTTACACACTAATAAACTATTGTATTTTACTGTTGACTATGAATCATTAATCTTCCCAATAAATAAATTTTAAAAAATGAAAATGAATATGGATTAATTTCAATTTCTTTGCATTGCTATGGTGCAAAATATTCATCCTCTTTTTCCTTTTCATTCTGCCCTAAACACATATACCAGAAAGGATGAAGTAGTATTGATTCCTAGTTTAGCAGTGGAGCTAATATTTTGTAGGATGGTAACTATGTAGAAAGAGTTCCTGGAAGTAATGGTGGATTTAAAAACAACAGCAACAGCAAAAACTCTAGAGAAGGCACTACAACCTTAGGGTAGACTTTGTCCACTGACTGTTCAACAGGCTAAAACCAGCTTGTTTTAGAAGTACCCCAAATTCTTTAAGATGAGTACTAGTGATCACTAATTTTCATGTGAGGGTAAGGAGACAATTCTAGTAGCTTGCCTTAAATTACGCATTCAGGTACATATCCCAATCCAAACATTAGGTCATCAAATATATGGTTTATATAACAATGACTTTGCTAAATCTTCCAGTAAGCATGATGTGGAGAAAATGTCAAATGACTTAGAGTTTTAAAGCAGATAATTGAGTGACACATAATTGTAATTAAAATTAAAAAAAGACTTGGTTGTGTCACATAATGGACTTGGTGACTGTATGGCTGGGAGTGGGTTTAAACAATAAAAAGCTTTATTATGGCAGTACAATAGTATCAGATGTTATATTTTAGGTACGACAAAATAAGCAATTATTGGCTATTCACTATGGCTGTTGAGGAAAGTGAAGAGTTTACCGGCCAGCTGAGTCGCATGTGTTCAATTCCCAGGAGAAGCGTCAGTGGTGTGCACCTCAAGCACCCTCAGCTGAGATCCATCTGAGCAGGAGCATTAGGTGCCAAAAGGGGTGAACTTCTGGCTGGCTGTGCTTAAGTCTGTTCTATCCACCCATAATTCCAGTGAGTTTACGCAGATCATTGTATGCTCTGTCGCCAGGCTGATGTCAGTCGTGTGCTGTGTCCAACTTCCTATTATTGGCCAGTATACTGCTTCACAACACTATAAGAGAATAAGTTCAGTTGGTAGTCACCAGATTCTAATATGGGTTCAGAAATTCTATTTCTGCTATCAACCAGAACAGTGTCCTCAGGACTGAATGGGATAGGGAGTGTATCTTGATCAGAATATTATAGGAGATACTAATCCGGAAATTAGGATTCAAGTGCCCTAGCTTCAGTCTTCTTCACTAAGGGCATTCTTTGTTCTGTGTGTTAATGACTTTCAGGTTTAGCAAGCTAATATTAAATGTTTCTCCCTTAAGTGTTCAATTACATATGATAGTACTCTTGGTCGATGCCATCACACAGCATATTTCAGAATAAGATTTCTTTGCCTTTGGGTAGTTGTTAAACAAATGTATTTCCATCTCTAAGTACCCACATTGTTTTCTATATGTTACACTTTTTTCTTTCTTCTGCTAAAGAGACAGTTCTTTACTGCACAAACATAATGTAACTGAGTAGCCCCAAAATATTCCTTGTTACTTTAAATTTTTTAGATTATATAGGTGTGTATGATGTGAGGGATTATTATATGTAATACTAAATATGCTTTGGGGAACTTGTTTGTTTTAAATGAACTTGAAGCAATTTCTTTGTGTATATCACACAATTCTCTCTCTCTTTTAATTTTCAATGTGAGCACATAAATGGTGTATTGAGTTTATGCATATGTATTTTTACTGGGAGTTTTATGGAATTCTGTGTTTTATATTATAGTATGTTTTTTTAAAATTTATTCCCTTTTGTTGCCCTTGTTGTTCTATTGTTGTAGTTATTGTTGTTGTTGCTGTCATCATTGTTAGCTAGGACAGAGAGAAATTGAGAGAGGAGGGGAAGACGGAAAGGGGGAGAGAAAGATAGACACCTGAAGACCTGCTTCACCGCCTGTGAAGTGACTCCCCTGCAGGGAACAGGGGGCTCCAACTGCGATCCTTACGCTGGTCCTTGTGCTTTGTGCTACGTGTGCTTAACCCGCTGCGCTACCGCCCGACTCCCGTCTGTTTGTTTTTTATGTACATATTACTGTCCAGGAGAGAAAGCTCCTTTTTCTGTGTAATGTTCATACATTATTGACATTGATATTTTGTGGAACCAAGGTTTCACTCAAGTGTAGTTTCTCTGCTTTGGGCTACCATTTTCATTCATATATACAGAAAGAGAGATACATGCAAGGAGAGATACAAGAGCACTGAAGCTTCTTCAGGTTCCACAGCACCTTCCACATGTTGCAAGGGCTTGAAAGTGTATCTCACATACGGCAGGCAGGGTCATTACCTGGTGAACCATTTATCTGAATAAGAAACTAATAGTATTGACAACAAATAAGCAATAAATTATCAAAGGACTAGATATAGTATCTTAGATTATAGCAATAAGACTTTTATAAAACTGTTTGGTGTTAAGTATGATATCTAAAATGAGGGATATCTGAATCTAGATCATTTTTCTAACGTCTCTTTCTTTACCAATGATATGCCTTAGATGTTATTTTCCCATGATGATTCAAGCTATAGTTTATCAAACTGAATGTAAGTTGGTTATTTTTTGTGTAATTTCTAGATACTTTCACTGCATTTGTACTATTTTTCTTTTTCCACTAGTACTTGCAATACCTTCCAATTTAGTTTTTCTTCATGTTTATATTAGTGAATACTTCACACTTTCTCCCAGGTCATTAACAAATACCAGATCTCCTAACTGATGCTAGCCTTCCTGAATGCCTTCATCAAGCTGAGTATGTTACTGTTCCTCATTGCTCTCAGGTCACTCTGATACAACTTGACAAGTGACTGCATTTTTTCTTTCAATTCTATATTTATGCTGCTCTGAAAATATGTTTTTATTGCATGCTGGACCTGATGTTTTCTCAAACACACATGAATCATTATTAAAAGCAAACACAGTAGAAAATAAGGCAATGTCAAAGAAAGAAGCCCACAAGCTTGAAAGGTATTGATATGATGGGTCTTGTTTGAAATGGTTGGGGAAGTTTGAAACCAACAAGATTGATGCAGTTTGCTTCTCAAATACAGTAGATAATCTGTGGGGCTGGAACAATCACTTCTTATTCCTATAGGCTGGAAAAATGCATCAGT
The DNA here is from genome assembly GCF_950295315.1 of Erinaceus europaeus. Classification (NCBI taxonomy): domain Eukaryota; kingdom Metazoa; phylum Chordata; class Mammalia; order Eulipotyphla; family Erinaceidae; genus Erinaceus; species Erinaceus europaeus. The sequence continues at coordinate 55,245,165 of NC_080176.1, forward strand.
GGATAGACAGACATGTTTATTATTCCCAATAAATGCTCTGAGTCTGACAATTTTTCTTAGTTTAATGTATGAATTTCATTTCATAAGAGCTATAAGACACTCCAGGCTGTGCATTTGTTAGGGATTATTGCACTTCTTGGGTGGTTTAAGTCATTCTGCCTTTAGTCTTATGCCATATAACATGACCCAAGGCACCTTATAAATAGTAGAACAACACACTGCCTGTCATGTGTTATAGCTTGAATGGCCTTGTAAAGGGATGTGGATTATAGAAGTATAATAATAACTATAAAACTGGAGTGGTAATTTAAGTGCCTGTGTTGGATAATCTGTATGATTAGTATTTTTTTTTATTTTTGTCTTTTGTGCTTCATTCTACTTAGAATTCTCATTTACTAAAATCACTGCTCAGTAATACAATGCACTAATGTGGATTGAAGGTAATTTAAGATTTAATTTAATATTTTAAGCTGTCTCATTGTTTTGTTTACCAATTAGCTGCCAAAGGTTAGTCTGGAATTAACTGATTTGCATGGTAGCCTCACTGGCTTAGACCCACCATAAATTATGGAGAATTCACTTAACATTGAATTCCTAAAATCCAAGAGAAAAAAATAGGGAATAAAAAGCATGTTTATCCTTGCACTTTGCACTGTGTGCATTTAACCCAGTGTGCTACCGACCGGCCCCCAGAGCATGTTAATATTTTAGTAGCACATTGAGAGAGAAAATCATTACTAGATCTGTTAAAGTTAAAATTTTAAATTGATGGTATATAAATTATTCACACAAACTAAATGAGAACTTAACATGCTGAAAATCAGCATCTTAGATATGTTTTTGAAAATATTTTTCATTTGTTATTGTATCAAAATATTTTACAAAAACTACCCTTATTTTTTGGTTATCTACTACAAATTGAAAAATAAATGACAATTTAACTGTCAAAACTTTCACTAGTGTTAATGATATAAAGAAAAATTAATCAATATATAGGTTGAGGTGGCTAACTTTCTATTCCAAAGGGCCAACAGACATATGGAACAAACTAACAAAAATGCTAAAAGTCACTGATGATACGGGAAATTCAATAAAAACAATGGCATACCAACTTACACTTATCTAAATGTCATACATCAAAAAAGACAGACACATCAACTGTTGGGAGAGGTTGTGGGAAGAAAATATTTTCCAAAAATTGTTGGTGGGAATACAAGTTGGTCAAATCCCATGGAAAACAGTCTGGAGATTCATCAGAACTCTAGAAATGGACCTACCTTATGATCTGGCACTCTCTCTTGTAGGGATTTATCAAGGGAGAACAAATATACCCATCCACAAAAGCCAATGTTCACGGCAGCACTCTTTTTTTTCTTTTATTTTATTTATAAAAAGGAAATATTGACAAAACCATAGGATGAGAGGGGTATAACTCCACACAATTCCCACCACCAGAACTCTGTATCCCATCCCCTCCCCTGATAGCTTTCCTATTCTTAACCCTTTGGGAGTATGGACACAAGGTCATTGTGGGATGTAGAAGGTGGAAAGTCTGGCTTCTGTAATTTCTTCCCTGCTAAACATGGGCATTAACAGGTCGATCCATACTCTCAGCCTGCCTCTCATTTTCTCTAGTGGGGTGGGGTTTTAGGGAAGCGGAGCTCCAGGACACATTGGTGGGGTTGTCTGTCCAGGGCAGTCTGGTAGGCATCATGCTAGCATCTGTAACCTGGTGGCTGAAAAGAGAGTTAACATACAAAGCCAAACAAATTGTTCACCAATCATGAAACTAAAGGCTGGAGTAGTACAGGTGAAGAGTTTGGGGGGGGGGGGGGTCCTCCATTTTGTAGATAGCTAGTAGGCATATTTTAGTTATATTCCAAAGGGCCTGTAAGAATGGCATGCATCAAAAAGAACAGCAGCAACAAAGGCAACACAATTTTTAATAGTTCAAACTGGGAAGCCACCCAGATGTCCAATGACAAATGAATGGTTGGGAAAACTGCAGAACATATACATAATGGAGTATATGCAGAAGTTAAAAATGATGAGGTCAGAACTTGAAGGCATCATGTTGCATGAGACAGGCCAGTCAGAATGTGAAAGACCAGTACCAGATTATCTGACTTACAAGTGGAATTTAAGAATAAAGGGTGGTAAAGGAGGACAAAAGGTGAAACTTGGATTGGGTGTGGCAGGGAAGGAGGAATGGGACAAGATGAAGAAGCACTGGGGTCCTCATGTGTCTTCCAAACACTGAGACACTGATCAAGGGGAGATGTGCTAAAGATTATACTGTAAGGTATTAACCCCCAATATTTTTTAAATGTATATGTATAATACAGCTTATTTCTGAATGCTTGCTTGCCTGTCTGTTTATTCATCCGTTCTCCTGCCTACCTCCATGACATGAAAAATAATGAAAGATAATGTTCCATCACTCTCAACATAGCCACTGGACTTGATGACATTTGTCACTCCATTTCAGAAAAAATTACTCATTTCACCATAATTTCCTCATTGTATGAAATGCTATGACTTTATCATAGAACTTCTGAACTGTGTTATTATAAGGACTCCTAAGAAATTTTCAATACAATCTTTATCCATGTGGAAATTCATGATACAGAATTCGTAGTAGATTCTTTGCTTTAGTATTCCTCTACTGTTGGAGAGAGAGTTGTTTTTTTTTTTTTTTTTTTTCTCAGAGTAAATCAAACTTTATCTCTATGTAATATATACACATCTGTCAAGGTCTGCCTTTTTATGTCAATATGAAAAAATGTAGATTATAACTTCCTATGAATATAAGACTCTTGAGTTTTTTGCTTTTCTTTAGTTATGTTTAATACCATACAGGAGGTTCTATAAGGTGCACTTCTAATTGTAGCATGTATGCTTAATGATGAAATTCTGTAGCAATGTCAGAATGTTCTGAAAGGAATTTATAGATTAAATTTTACTATGGTTCATTCAGTGAAAGTAGAAGAAAGACAGATAACATTGACAATAGCCTCCATTTAAATTCCTGTAATAAATCTAACATGACACTTTAAGGTATTTTGCAGAGCTGTTCTTTTTATTTAATCGGGATAGGAGCAGTTACTTTTTAACAAAAGAATGGAATTTAAAGAGTGTCATAAAAAAAAAAAAACACAAGTGCTCTGGTATTAAGTTTTCTAATACTTCACTCTAATAATGTGTAGGTTATTGTGTGTATAATCAGTTCCAAATTATTATTTTTCTTTTTCTCCATTTCTTTTAGAAGTTGCAAGCCTGTTGAAGGCTAAAAGTAGGGCTATTTGCTTAGTTTTGCAACCACCGTTTTTTCTGCCAACAACACAAAGATATTCCAGTGATGTTAGATAAAATTAGTTATTGATTAATAAAGTTTTCTCCCATTGTATGCTTAAAACCCAGCATAAAGATTCCTACTCTATTATATTACCACACCTCCTTCTCACCAAAACCTTCTAAGCTTATAATAATGCAAATCATCTTAATTTACCTTCATTTTTTTCTTTAGTAATAATAAGTGTTCAGGCCACCATTACAAAATATTAAAATATTGAAGTGTGCAATTGACTTATTTGTCACATTGGAGTATTTTTAAAACTTTACTTGATTGTATAATATTTAATTTCATTGATAATAAACAATGAAACAATGTTTTCAGTGGGAAAATTGTTTGTAGAAGTCAAATTGAAATCTCAAAATTTCACCTTCCTTTGGGCTAAGCACATAGCAAAAACGGGATCTATGACTGCATAATGTTACCAGATCCAAATACTTAAGTAGCTGTTTAATTTATTCCTAGTATCCCGGCTATCATCAATAACAGAAAAACTGTGACTCACCTAGAGCATGGTGTGTGGTTAAAGATAAGTATCAATGAGATGAAGTAGAATGTGCTTTACCATAAAAGTCTCATTTTAGACACTGTACAGTGACAGCTAGTTTCTTTTTTTTTCCCCTCTGCATATATATATTTGAATGCTCACAAGAGATAAGAAAGACTGAAGGAGAACAGATGTGTTAGAAGTATGAAATGGATTAACATCAAAGCCCCCTGGGAAAAATCTGAAACATGAAATGCAGGCTCCTGACTGACAAGAGCTATTCAGAGAACGTTCAAAGCTTGGCAGTGCATTTCAGGCTATGTCTTTCCCTAAGTTGAGAGAGGGTTCTGTGGCAGCTAGAGATGCAAGGGGACCAGAAAACCCTCTCTGAACTTTGGGGAAATGTAGCCTCCTGTGTGTGCTGATGCACAGGAGATAGGAAAGGCAAGTTACATTTTTTTTTTTTTAAAGCCATGAAAGGTTGGCTCTGTTTTGTATATAGGCAATGCATTTTGTAGGGATAGTAGTGGGATGAACCCTTGGTACAAAATCCTACTTCCCCATTACAATGACTAAAACATTCAATATTCATGACTAATTCCTCTGGCCTTTGTAGTTGGAAATAGTACTTGCCCGGGGTCTTTGCAATTCTACTGTGAGTTGAAAGATTTTGAAGAATTGTTCAAAAGTGGATATCCATCCTCATGATTTGATAATACAAGCTAGAGACTAGAAAGTACATTATTTTTTATCAGCAGTTTTATCCAACTTATTTTGGACACAGATAATTTTGGACACAGATAATTTTGGACACAGATAATTTTGTTTTAAAATCATACTTGGTCATTCTACAAAAATGATAGAAAATTCAGTGAAAGTTTACATTTGGAAATCATGACTAAAATAAAGCCTTAAGGTAGACAAAGATTAGGAGAGGTGACTTGGGATTAGGAAGGAGTTTAATTAGAAGAAATGTTCTGTTCATTATTCTAGATCTTGAAATTGATCTGGCACCTCATTTTAATGTCATCATAAGTAGTAACCCCAAAAGCCTTTATAGTGTGTTTGTAGAGAATTCAGACCCTTAATTCTCCTTTCCAAATCTACAGTGAAGTATATAAAGAAAATATCCCTTACTGCTTAGCCTTGCTGTACATACAGTGTTATATTCTGAGTTGTGGCAAAACCCTCCTACACAGAGGTGAATTTGATCTTTCAGGAGAGTCAAAAAATGGAATTACACCTGCCAAATTAGATGATTATGTTTCTTATTAACTCTAGAAGCTACTTGTTATCTCTCAGGGATTTGGGGGATAATGGGAAATGTCTATTTACTTCTTAGAATAATAAATATCTGAATCATCTCATAACAGGCCTTACCTCTACTAAAGGGGAAAAAAACCCAGACCTGCTCTAGTGTTTTATACACTGTTTACAATGTTAAATAATCAACTGAGCCAACACATGCTGATTAGGAGTGTATGATGTTCTTGAAAACATAGGAATATGAAAGAGAAGGAAAAAATTAATCATGACTAGTGAAGCTCACACCACATAATTATCCATTCAAATCAATTATGGTGCATTTATTGTAAACTGCTCTTTCATTGTTGGCTATTTTTTCCTTTGCATATAACCCATATCTTAGCAAGTTTTAATTATATTGAAGTAAATATGGTGTGACAGTTAAGTTTCAGGTACATTTGGGTTTAAATACTAGATTTTCCATTTAATAGTTTTGTCAGTCTTTAGCAATATCTCCATTATATTTTTGGAAAAGTCTCAAACATTGTATTTCTTAATTGTAAAATGTGAAAAATAAAATTCTTCATTAATGTTTAAGTCAAGTAATGTGGTGAAGGGCAGGGCAATTTTAGCACAGTTCTTGATACAATATGCTCAGTAGCTTAATTACTGAAGGAAGACACCAGAACTTTCTCTGCTCAGTGTTCAGGAAGAACTTGTACAATACTTATAGTGTGGGTGTGGTTGGTACCTAGTATTACACTGATGGTTTGCAGTATGCCTGCAGTTAACATTATCTAAATGGAGTGTGTGTGTGTGTGTGTGTGTGTGTGTGTGTGTGTGTGTGTGTGTGTGTGTGTGACAAAGAGACATTACACAAAAATAATATCCTAGAAAACTCTTAAGGCTAGAGTAATAAACAGACTCCGAGTTTCACACACACACACAAAAAAAAAACTGTCATTAAATCTACACATGAAAGATATAACTTTTTTTTTGAAAAAAAAAGTTACTGGTCATCTCTATCAGGAAGAACAAAATAGACCCCTTTGTGGGCCCCCATAGGAGCTTGCCCTTAACTTGGATCAACAACGGTAAAGAATGTTCCATCCTCCGAAGGGAGGCTGCACAACATACTCTATGCTACACCTGAGGAAGATGGGTCCTGATATTGGGGCAGATTGGAATGTTCCTACTCATGACCACAGAATGTGAGCTCAGATCTATAGGGATGCAGAGATCACATAGGCTCCTAAGCTGAATATGGGCCCCAGATCACATCAAATTCTTGGGTTTTATAGTCAACAATATTTATACCCCTTTCTGATATTTGATATTTGGGAGCTACTCTCTTCCCTGACCCAGCTTTCTGGTCCCTCTGCCAGCCATGACATCACCTCCCCAGACAATAATTAGGATCCACCTGCATATCAGATTTCTGGCTCAGGCTAAATAAATAAATAAGTAAATAAATAAATAAATAAAAACCAGGCAGTGTTTGAACATGTAGTCTCTCTTCAGTTTCAAACTGAATGGCTGAAAGGCTCGAAGTTCCTCCTATAGAAGTTCTTCCTCTGTTACTTACCAGAGTTTCACTTCAGTCTTGGATACTGGAGGTTTTTTTTAAGCATTTTTAAAAAATATCTTTATTTATTGGATAGAAACAGCCAGAAATCGAGAAGGAAGGAGGACATAGAGAGACACCTGCAGCCCTGCTTCACCACTCGCAAGGCTTTCCCCCTGCAGGTGGGGGCCAGGGACTCGAACCTGGGTCCTTTTGCACTGTAACATGTTGCTCAACCAAGTGCACCACCACCCGGCCCCAAGATACTGGAGTTTTTATCTGCTTATTTGAAAAGAACGTTCTGTCCAGTATTCATCTCTGACACATGTGTGAACAGCTTAAATGTTTGATACAAGTGAGTTTACAGAGCAGACAATAACAAAATCTATTAACCAAAAATTAATTCATTGTCCAAAATCTTTCAGAGACTTTGTAGAATTTATACTTTAGCAGCATTAGCTCTGTCAAAGCTCAAACATCTGGAGAATCTACTTCATGTAATGTGAAATAAATTGACTATTGTTGATATCTCTCTAGTGCTTAGAAAGTTAGCCCTTTCTCCTAAGTTTGAAAAAAAAAGGGGGATAAAGTTTTTAGCTACTTTTCTCTACTACTAGTACATTTAGATAATAGACGTATTATTATATAAGATATATTATTTTGCTTAAGAAATAATATTAGAGAAATTATAATACTTAATGGATTGATTTCAGATGTGTGATCCTAATTCCTTTAATGTTTCTCAGATAAACCTCTATATCTAAAAAGAAAGATGTCAGTTAACTAGCTAATTTTTGGTACACTTATATACATCCTCTAATTTAACAGGCACAGAAATTCTGTGAGGTTCATATATTTTTACATTTGAGGAAGCTACATCCCACTGATATTAAACTACCTACTTTTCAAGACTAGGATAAAAAAATCAATTCATGAGTCTCTGAAATCAAACATCTTTCAACTACATTAATACTATTTCTATATCATGGCATATGTGTGTATAGGAATATAACAGTAATAATAACAGCTGTAGTAGAATAACCAACAGTTAACATTTATCAATATTTAACATAGTGTTCAAGTATGATCTCGTTTTATTATGAAAATGACAATGTGGGAAGAGGTAGTAAGATTCCTAAATTAAAGGGGCTGGGAGGTAGTGCACCTGGTTGAGTGCACATGTTACAGTGCTCAAAGACCCAGGTTTGAACTCTCGCTCCACCTGCAGAGGGAAAGCTTCACAAGTGATAAAGCAGTGTTGCAGGTGTCTCTTTATCTCTATCACCCCCTTCCCTCTCAATTTCTGACTATCTGTATTCAATAAATAAATAAATATAATAAAAATGAACAAATTCAAACAAAATGAAGATAAATACGCTTCTCAAGTTTGTACAGAACACAGTGATGGACAGATACTTAACCACATGTCTGACTCCAAAGTTCTTGCTCATAATAACTGTGGTAAGTGTTTAAATATGGTAAGTGCTCTCACATTCATTATTTTATTTGAGCCTATAAAACTTTATGAGAAGTGCAAATACCCGCTCACTTTACAGGCAGAGAAGTGGAGGGTCAGACTTGCAAAAGAGGTAGTAAGTGGCAGAAAAATGTCTGAAGACTGACTTTTCTAACTTCAATTCATACGCACTTGCCTTTTATCTTTCTCAGGTATAGGGAGGCGTTTGATATGCACATAATAGAATATGACCTGTGACCTTTTGTAAAAGTCATAATATTTCATAGTGTGCATATTATAGGCAAAAAGGTCACCATAAAATGAATATAGAAGATATGAGGTAAGAGGTAAGTCTTTCAATCTCCTTGATCTCTATAGGAACAATAGTTGGCTCACAAGCTTACATTAAGGATTTAAAAGCAAATGGGTGTGAATGTTCACCTCCAACATTTGCTTAGTAAATTGTGATAGCTTAATATATATTTAGAATAGATAAAATAATTTTTGGTTTTTTAAAATTACTATTGCCCTTAGGAAACTAACAACTTTATAATGAGTGTCAGGGAGGAGGAAAATTTTTTCCCTACTCATCTACAATATTAACAGATTATGTCAAATAATCAAATTAATACCAGGTAGGGAAAGTATGGTGGTATAGCCAACAAAGTATATTTTGTCTTGCATGAGATTTCCTGCTTGAGCCCTCACCTACAGGGCATAAGCATCATGTGTAGTGGAGCAGTATTGCATGTATCTCTTCTTACTACCTATTTCTGTCTTTATAGAATAGAGAGAAAGGAGGAAAGAAGGAAATAAGAAAATAAGAAAGAGAGAGAGAAAGAAAGAAAGGCAGAGAGAGAAAGAGAAAGAGAGGAGGGAAAGTCAAAGAAGTAGAGAGAGAAGAGAGAAAAAAGAGGAAGAAAGGAAGGGAGGAATGAAAGAAAGAAAGAAGAAAAGAGAAAGAAAGAGGGAAAGAGAGAAAGAAAGAAAGTTAGGAAGAAAGAAAGAATGAAAGGAAGGAAGGAAGAGTTGTTCATCAGGAATGGTAAAGTAAACCTGAAGGGAGAAAATGTGTATGGGGATGGTAGGGGGATGCAATTTAGTAGGCGGGAATAGTAAATTTAATTTTATAAGTACAGGAAACCTACATAAACATGTGAATTACAAAGCCAGTGACACTACATTGAAGGTACACATACAGACAACAGGGACAAGGTAGGGTCAGGACCCTTTTTGTGGGGTATACACAATCAAGAAAGGAGGTGTTCAGATGATCAAAATCAGTTGCTCTGTGAGTAGTCATTGGTAAGATTTTCCACTAAGATATATTTCAGATTAGAAAAATGAAAGAAAAGAATATCAAGGTAATAGTTTCAATAGTCAGTTTTCTAGGTAGTTAAGATACTGGGGGAAAAAATTCCATGAGCTACTGGGCCTCCAGTGATTTCAACTCATAATTATAATCCATATTATCAATGGCATACCTTAGGAAGCCTGTTCTGGACACAGTCTGGAGGCCAATCCATCATGATTAAGAGTAGAACTTCTTTTGGAGTCTTTATCTGATAAGGTTAGACTTACAATGATTGAAGGAAGTAAAATAGGAAGTAGGCAATGAAGGTATCTAGATTTAATTAGAAAATATTTGATTAAGTACTTCGTGGCATCTTTTTAGGCATTTCTACTTACTTGCTGCATTTATTGAATCGTCACAGACTGTTGTGCACTTTTACTTTAAGGTACATATCTTCCCCTCACTTATGAATACGTGTGTACATGTGCCCTACCCCACAGGTCCTGATTTATATCTATGTTCTGTTACATTGTTAGAAGTGTGCCACCCGAAATGGAACTCAGGAGTCCTGTGAACTAGGAAAGGTCTAACCAGAGTATTGGAGCTGGAGGTTTGATAGATATCCCAGGCCTGATATTTCGACACGATCTCAAGTGAAACATATTAGGTAACACTGGTTACATTGATTTGGTTGAAATCAGCAAATGCAGTACCAAATCATATGGATCAAGAGAAGCATGAAGGAAAATAAGCAAATCCCCAGAGGTTCCAGAACTGGGAGAAATATAAATTTTATAGAGAATGAGGAAGGTCCCTTGCTATGTTAGAGTTTAAGAATGCAATAGGTAATTATTATTATAATCATGTTATTTGGAATCTTGGTTTACTCTGAAAATCTATGGTTAGGATTTACTATACTATACAAGCCTTACCTTGATTTATGTCCTATAATGCTATTTACAAAGAACTATATCTTATATACTGATAAGACCAGTTGATTCTGGTCTCCCTTATCTAAGATTATAGGTGATTTAGTATTTAAAAAATTATTATTAGAAATGCATTAACAGTTTAAGCCCAGTGTTAAAATTCAGTAAGTGTAAGAGACCAGCACACTTTAATGACCATCCCATCATCCAGATATTAGTCAGAGAATCCTGGGAGTCCCATATCGATATGATGGACCTAAAACTCTTAACAGATCCCTTCCTACACCATCACTGGTCATCTCTATGAGGAACATCGTAAATCCTTGCATGGGATTAGTAAAGTCATCGGCCCTTTGAAATAGACCTTAGACAGACTTCTTAGCTTCTTCCAACATGAAGATCACAAAACTCATCATCATAGTCTTATCTTTAGGTTTCTGATAATCAAACAAATTGTTCTGCTTTATATCTTAATGTTTTTTGTCTACCAAATTGCAGATGCTACCATGATTTCAACCTGACTTCCCTGGGAAGACAATCTTACCAATATATCCTGGAACCTCACCTCTGCAAAGCCTACCCCACTAGGGAAATATAGAAATAAGTTAGGGCTATGGTTTAACCTCCCAATGCCCATGTCCAATGAAAAAGCAATTACAGAAACCAGATTTCCCACCTTTTGCACCCCATAAAGATCTTTGGCCAATACTTCCAGAGGAATAAAGAATAGGAAAGCTGGGTTGGTGCACCAGGTTAAATTACCATAGTACGAAGTGCAAAGACCAGCATGGGGATCCTGGTTCCAGTCCCCGGCTCTCTACCTGCACGGGGGTCACTTCACATGTGGTGAATCAGATCTGCAGGTGTCTCTCTGTCTGTCTCTCTCCCTCTCTATTTTCCTCCCCCTCTCAATTCCTCTCTGTCCTATTGGAAAAAAAGGGGGGGCACAGTAGCAGTGGCTTTGTAGTGCAGGCAAGGAGCCCCAGCAATAACCCTGGAGGCAAAAAAAAATAGAAAAAGAAAGTTTCCGGTGGAGGGGATATGGTGATGGGAATTGTACCCCTCTTATCCCACAATCTTGTAGATCATTATTAAATCACTAATTAAAAAAAAGAAAAGTATACCTTCTACAATGACAGCAAAAACAATGAATGATGCATGATGTTAAGTGTTTGATGTAATCAAGTATGAGTAAAGGTCAGAACTCATGTGGGCATGAGATGTAGAATTGATTTTGTAGGGATCGACTTGGTAATGGAGAGTTGTAATCCCAGGTAAATGGTGTAAATTAACTGATCCGTCTGATGTTCTCAATTGACTAGCTTGTAAACAGTCGTTAGTAAAGATTTTAAAAAGAAATTTATTGTTATTTTTAAGTCTGGGGCTGGCTTGTAGTGCATTTGGTGAAGCTCACACATTACCATGGATAAGGACGCAGGTTCAAGCCCTTAGTCCCCACCCACAGGAGGAAAACCTCACAATCTATGAAGTAACACTGCAGCTGTCTTTATTTCTCTCTTGTACTTTATCTCCCCACTCCCACTCAATTTATTTTCATCAGTATCAATAAGAAAGAGAAGGGCAGGGGGAAATGGTTGCCAGGATCAGTGAATTCATCATTCAAACACTGAGCCCCAGTGATAAACCTGATGGCAATAAAAAAACTAAAATAAGATCAGAGTATGTCTTATATATGTATTGCTCAGGGTGAAACTCAGGACCTCACACATGTTAAGTCATATACTTTGCCACTGTGGCACCTCTCAGGTTTCCAAGCCATCTTTCTTTCCCCCTTTCTATCTTTCTCTCTTTTCCTCCCTCCCTCCTACCTTTCCTCTGTTCTTTCTTTCTTCCTTTCTTTTCCTTCTTCCTTTCCTCCTTCACTCATCCCTTCTTCCATTCTCCCCTTTCCTTTTGCTATCAGAACTTCACTGGTATTTTGAATCTTCATTTTTCTTTTATCCAGATAAAGGATGTGAGCAGAAGAAGAGAGAAAGAGAAGGAGAGACATGCTAGCACCGAATCACAGCTCTTGATACTTCTCTGGTGCATAATGTTCTTATGTGTTGCTGAAGACTCTAACTCAAGTCTTCAGACGTGACAAAGTCTTTACCTTAGTCAGTGACCATCCTGCCCCAGGGCCACATTCTTTGTATGACTCCTCAAGAGTATTTTAGGCCTAGTAGTTGACTCTCTACTTAGTGCTTTATTATCATTTAGCATTAATATTTCAAGTCAATTTTTCAGACCTCTGGGAAATCTATTTTAAAATTCCACAGACTTCTTAAAAGATAAACACTACAAGTTCTTGCCTAGCACACATGGGTCTATATAAATAAAACCACATCACTATTCTGAGAAATAATAATAAAATATGCAAGTATATAAAACATATAAGAAGAACCACAACAGAGACATGCTAATACTGGTGGGCAGTTCTAATAAGATATTTCTAGAAAGTAGGGATATTGAGGCATTGGGTATCCATAGGAGAGGAACCTAAGTGTCTAGGGGGCAAAGTATTTCATTGCCTATCTTTTTTTAATTTTTAATATATTTATTTATTTATTTTCCTTTTTGTTGCCCTTGCTGTTTAACATTGTTGTGGTTATTGATGACGCTGTTGGTGGATAGGACAGAGAGAAATGGAGAGAGCAGGGGAAGACAGAGAGGGGGAGAGAATGATAGACACCTGCAGACCTGCTTCACTGCCTGTGAAGTGACTCCCCTGTATGTGGGGAGCCGGAGGCTAGAACTGGGATTCTTATGCTGGTCCTTGTGCTTTGCGCCACATGTGCTTAACCTGCTGCGCCACTGCCTGACTTCCTTCATTGCCTATCTTTTATCTGAATCCCATCAACTGATTTCTTTATGGAGAAACATCACTTGCTCAGGAAATGCAGAGAATAATGAGGCACAGAAAAGGCAATACGTTCAGTCTTCATGACCCGCAGCTTTTCTGTTATCCATAAACGCCATTTCCAGTATTGTTTTTTTTTTTTTCAATTTTATTTGACAGGACAGAGAGAAATTGAGGGAGGGGAGGGGATACAGAGAGGGAGAGAGAAAGAAAGACACCTGCATCCCTGCTTTACCATTCACAAAGCAACCCCCCTACCGCAGGTGGGGTGTAGGGGCTCACACATGGGTCCTTGAGCATGGTGATATGTGCAGGTAACTGGGTGCCACCACCCCACCTCAACACCATTCCCATGAAGGTATATATATATATTTATATAATCCTCTTTTTATCTTGCCTATGGAAAAACAAGAGTGTGTATGTGTGAGATTACTTTGACATTTAAAGCAAAGAACTCAATTTCTCCTTAGTAGTCAAGAGCAGAGATGATTGGTAATAAGGGCCCATCTCACATCAACTTACCTTCTTCTACAGAGTCCCACTAGATTTAAATTATAAACCCCAGTGTCTCTTTGCCCAGAGTTTGCTTTGCTCACTATTGTCTATGTAGCCCCATAATCAATGTGGGTTAGAAGTAAAGGAAGTTGATGCTTCTTGTGAGATGCCCTTAACAAAGGACGGCTGGGATTTTGTGCCTAAATGTCTCACTATTACTTTGAGAGGGATATTGGGGGGGGGGCAGGAAGTATGGCACACCTAGTTGAGTGCACATATTACAATGTGCAAGGACCCGGGTTTGAGCCCCCCAGTCCCCACCTGCAGGGGGAATGCTTTGCAACTGGTGAAGCAGTGTTGCAGGTGTCTCTGTCTCTACCTCTCTATCACCCCATTCCCTCTCGATTTCTGGTTGTCTCTACCCAGTAAATAAAACAAAGATAATAATACGAAAAAAAAACCTTTAAAAAAGAGAGGAATACTTTTGGTTCAAATGAAATCATTAGATTTCATCCCAGTGTTTCCCACTGTGATGTAGGTTCAGCTGCTGTAAGTAGTAACAGGCTTAACAATATGCCACTCATTGGTTTTGCCGCGGTTACTATCTTCTTTCTTCAATCCCTTAATGAAGTTTCCTTAAGCTAGCTCCCTAAATAAGCTACTTAGATTATGTCCTCATCTCAGAAAAGTACCTTACCCCTGTCATATTCTCGTACAATATAGTTGAAATACTCTTCCTCAACTTCTGGCACTCTGGTTGCAAAACATGGTCGCACAACTATGTAGCATTTTATAGTAAAATAGCAATAAAAAAAACTTTTAAGTATTCAATTTCAATTCAAAGAAGTCAAGAAACCCATTAATAGTAATGTTTTGCTCTTGTGAATAATTTTACACTTGCTAAAACACTCTCCCATGTTTAATCATATTTGATCCTCATGACAACCCTGTACAAAATGTAGGGCAAATGTTAGCTTGAGGGACAATGTGAAATGGTGGAACGAGCTCTCTGAACTGGGAGCCGAGAGACCTGATTCTGTCAGTAATTAGCAGGGCAACCACAGGCAAGGCCTTAACCCTCTTCCAGCCTCAGTCATCCTGGCATAAGGGCCTAATCTACAGGAGTCTTTGGATTGTTGTAACTGTTAACTTTCTCTGATGCCTAACGGACAATCAGAAAGTGGAGTTTGTGGAGGTGGGGTAGCTCCCTTCAAGTTAGAAAGAGGTCAGGAGTCAAAACAGAACTGAAAATAAGACTTAGGGACTGTTCAGGAAGGGTGCATTGAGCAGTAAGAGATAGGTGGCACCAATGAAGAGTCAACAAGGATAAATTATGCATCACACATAGCTATTTTTATTCAAGACATCCTGCAGTGGATGGTTCATTCTCATGATGCATAACAGGAATCCTTAGTGTCAACTCTTTTCAAGTACATCAACAGCTGACAAGAGAGCTTCTGATATTTGAGGCTATGTGATGGCTATGTGACTCTCCAAATGACCTCTTCTATTAAAGAAGAACTTTTTGCTTTTTTTTTTTTTTCTACTACAACTCATCACTGTGAAGATAATTTTGACAAATTTGGGGTATAGGTAGTTAAAACCTTGATTTTTTTCTCTTATATTATTTTCTCTGTAAATAAACTTATTCTCACAGGTGTTTTCATAGGATCCCAAGAGGAGTATTTGGAATATAATCGCTGCTACCCACACGTTGCTATCATCCTCTACCTCTCATCAGTTCTTCCATCAAACCAATATGTTCAGCTTTCTACCCAGGCCCATGGCAGCTTTGCGAAACTGAAGCACGCCTTCTCTAACAAACATATATAGAAAAGATTGGGAAATTGGGTAATACCTATGAAGTCTGAATATGTTATGCATTTGTCTTGTCTCTGTTTTGATTCTGGCTAATCAGGTCTGTTCTTCTTCTAGCGTTTGCCCTTCTTCCGTAGCCAGTCAACAGCGTCAGGTTGAGCCTGATGTAAAGTTTCGAGACCTCCTTTGAATCTGGAGAGGTGGCAGTCGTTGACTATGTGGGTCATAGTCTGTCTGTAGCCGCAGGGGCAGTTCGGGTCATCTCTGGCTCCCCAGCGGCGCACCGGCCATGGCCTGTTCGATAGCAATTGAGGAGGGCCCAATCATAACGTGCTAGGTCAAAGCTGGGTTGACGCTTGCAGGGGTCTGTGATGAGGTGTTTGTTCTTTACCTCAGCTGACTGCCAGCTCTGTTTCCAAGAGTCTGGAACAGAGAAGTTCACTGTAGGCGTAGGGGACCAGATTGGATGATGAGACGTCAAGCGTTGGACAGGGTGGGCGAAGATATCCGCGTATATTGGCAGGTCCGGTTGAGCGTAGATGTGGGAAATGAACTTAGATGATGCCGCATCCCGACAAATATCTGGCGGGGCGATGTTGCTAAGAACTGGCAGCCATGGAATCGGGGTGGAACGGATGTAAAAATGTTTATCACTTCTGTCTTTCCACAGTCATCATTATATTGAATTAATCTGCAATGACTACTCTCTTCAGGTTTTTTTCCACAGATATGCATGTATGTGTATGAAGTGAACATGTGAATTATTTCACTTATTTTCAGATTCTGTTACTGAGTGATTCATAACTAGTGGACTATGACTGTACCATAAGGCTAGTAGGACACATTGCATATAGCAGGGAAATTGCATAATAATTATAACATCAGAAAAATTTTAATTAAGACTTTAAATTAATATTTGAAAGATTAATCAATCAATAATTATAGCAATGATTATAGGGTATAATTGAGCTTAATTGGAGGGGTCTGATTAATGATTAGAACAAACCTTTTGGATTCCCTCTCTTGAAAATATTCAGAAATGATGGATTTTGGCTCTTAGAATTAAAAAGAAATGCCAGAATTGCAGTTGATGGGTCCTTGGCAACTAGGCCATGAAATGGAAAACACGTGATTGAAATAAAAATACTCTATTGTTCAGCATGTGCATCATTATGCTGCTATTTTTTTACATGTTTGAAATTAATAGAGGGGAATATGTATCTAAGGAAGACTGTAGAAAAGAGAGTGAAAAAAGAAATTGCTCGGGACAGTTTTCTTTGGAAACTAATTTCTCCAGGGTGCTCTTTCCATCTCCAAGGGCAAAATGGTTGTACGCATTCAAATGACATTCTTATCAGAGCATCATATGAATAGATTCAGTAGAGGATCAGACATCTCAAGGAGACAGTCACTGTTTATAGGATGACGACCCCTTTCAATTCTGCCTGATCTATTCTAATCAAATCCAAGTGGCTGCTGGGACCAATATCAATTCTACCTGAAGATGGCTCAATTCTCTTTGGAGAACAGGCAGGTGATCTCATTTCAGGGTCATCTAACTGTCGAGGATGAATCCCAAAATGCACAGCCCAGATGGAGATGTATATTTTCAGAGTTAGGAGTGAATAGTTGTTTTTCCTTGCAGACACCACCACATTATTGATCCTGAAGACCATTCTCAAGAAAGAAGCCAAATATAGTCTCAGTATCTCTGAATACAAACAAGATCAGCTGTATAGGAAGACAACCTCACAAAGTATTTGCAAGTGTCATTCAGCCTGTCAGGAAGACTATTTCAACTATAAATTCTGTATTGACTGCTCCACCATTTTCCCATGACTTACACCCATTTTCTATTCTTTCCCTTTCAATATGCATGTGTTCTCTGTCTAAATACTGCTCCAATCAGGGATATATATTTGAAGTTAATAAGTAAGAATGTTTATATTTGATTTAAATGGGTCACTTAGGAGCTCACAGAACTTGAATTTTTGAATCCCTCGGTTTGACTACCAGTGCTATATATACAAAACTGGTACTCCAGTCTCTCACATAAACCCATCCACATGTATTAAATAAGCTGATACCTACTTATGTTTATATTTAATTATCTATTATTTTCAGATGAAGTTATTCTGGTCACTGTGGAAACTTTTATAAAAGTAAGAGCATATATCTTTCAAACTGACACATAGCATAAATTAATGTTAAGGAGAATGGAAATAAAGCTTAGTATTAACTCATCCATATGTCCTGTGAATGTTGGGTAACTTAGCTATACTTTCATATTCAGTCATTGCATCTATGAATACAGTCCTAATATTTTATAAATGAGTAAATTGAAATTCCCAGTCTTAAATGAATTATAGAATATATCAAATCCCATAAGTATTACACAATAGGAATTTGATTGAATAATATCTGAGCACTTCACAGTCAGGGAAATAGATCAGCTAATAAACCAGAGGACTTTACATACCTGACACTCCAGATACGAGCCTTAGCACTTCATGTCAGGGAGCAGTACTCTGAATTCTTTCTTCTCTTTATTTCTTTCTCTTCTGGTAAAGCTCTCCATATATACCCCATGTAAAATAAATTTTTTGTAATATTTATGTATTTTTTTATGAAAGTACTATTGTTGATACATGGGATCAGATTTAAGATTTTTGCCACAAGCAATTTTGGCATGCTACCTCCATGCCATCTTCCCTGTCCAAAGTAAAAAAGGAAGAAATATATATAAATATTCACTTAATTCCTCAAAGTTAACATGTGCTCCACAATTTCTACCATTTCCTTCAAACACATTTGATTATCTTCTGCAAACTTGCACACTACATTCTGGGTTAAATAGAAGATGATCCTCTATAATAAAATTAGAATCTAATACAAAACAAAACAAACTTGCAGTGGAGAGAACAGAATGTACCTGGTGAACAAGTATTTGGTTAATTTTTTATACTCAAAAATGATTATTACTTCCCTCAAACTATTCATAAAGAAAAATTTATATCTCTAATCATTTATTTATTTACCACCAAGGTTATCACTGGAGATCAGTGCCTGCAACAAGAATCTATGGCTTTTATGGATTTTTTTTCTTTTCCTTTTTCTTTTTTCTTCTTTTTTTATTAGATAGGAAAGAGAAATTGAGATGGAAGATATGGGGAAACACTTGCAGTATTGCTTCCCCCCCTGCAGGTAGGGAACAGGGTTTTAATCTGGGTGAAACGTGTATTCTCCACCAGACAAGCCACCACTCAAACCCTTAATTCTTTTCTCATAATGGGAAGTATATCACATCCCTGCACTGGTGTGTATGGAGACTGGAACAATTCAGAGCCTCATATGAACAAAGACTGTACGACATCAGAGGAGTCACTTCCCTGACCACTTCAAAGTCTTTAGTTTCCCGTTCTTCTTCAACTTCTTCTTCTCTTTCTCCTTCTCTTCTTCTTCCAGTTTATTTATAATATTCTTGCAGCTGCCCATGTTCTTTTTAAATTATTTTATTATTACTATTGCTTATTTATTGGATAGAGACAGCCAGAAATTGAGAGGAAAGGGGAAGATTTAAGGGAAGAGAGAAAGAAAGATATTTGCATCATTGCTTCACCACTCACAAAGCTTTCCCCCTGCAGGTGGGGACTGGGAGCTTGGACCCAGGTCCTTCCACATTGTAACATATGCGCTCAGCCAGGTACACCACCACCCAGTACCCGCAGATACCCAAGTTCTACCACTCTTCCATCATACTCCTTCCTAGATAAGAATACACAAGAATACTACTCATTATTATCTACTCTTTGATTTGTCTGAGTTAGTTACAGACTGAAATACTCAGACTAATGGATTATTTGAGTTTGAGAAATCCAATTACATTTCTCTCAGCTTTTGAATATGAGACATGTTGTTGCACTATATCCTATTTTAGGGATATTCAAACACAACTTTCAATAACCCTGTACTGCATGATAAGACAGCTATATGCATTTGTCATATAGGACAGCTTTACCCATTACTATTGCTGAGAAAAGAGACATGTAAGAGATAAACATAGAAAGTGGAAAAATAAAAGAGGATATTTCAAATAATTATTCCATTTTTTAAATGTGATTTTAATGTACTTTAGAAAGTCTCCACACATCCCAAAAGATAAAAATGCTCTCACATCAATTTACTCTTCCTCTGAATTGGCATTTCTCAAAGTTGCTCTGCACAATATCTCTATTATTTCTCTTGTCCACATGCCAATAATGACCCAGTATTTTCCCAAAGATACTACATAAACCACCAGGAGGGTAAGACATCAGAAGTATGTTTAGAAAGCTCCTGACTGGGATAACAATTCCCATAATCTCCCTTACATTAGGGTTCTAAAAATCACACTCCCTGCCCCTTCTGGTCAACCTGTTTGTTAAGGCTTGTCACCTTTGTCCTTGCTTGCAAACATGCCAGCATTTTCTAAGAGCTAAAAGCTCTTTGTTATGGAACAACTACTTCATTTTAAGAAGAGAATACCTCAACCTAATTACTATTCCCATATGTGACATAGTCTTAGCATCTTTCTAATTCACACCTAAAATACATAGACCACAGATCTGAAAATCTAGGCATACCCACATTTTAGCTTTTTATATAGTAGTATCTGATTTCAACTTGTCTTTATTAGTAAAATCTTATTCATAGGTGTACTGAATCCTGCAGAAAGCTGTAATAAGTCCACAGATTCTATTATATAAAAGTCTACTAAGTTATACAAGAATATATTTTATCGATGATTGATTCATAACTGTTGAAAGTATACTCCAGCACTATGAGTACTGTAGGGTTTTGTCACATCCAATGAAATAACAGTCTACCTTAATGGCATAGTTTCTGCTATTTAAAATATCACACTTGCCTCGGATTACTCTATTAAAGACTAAGTTTCCTATGTGGTAAAGAATCTAATGAGATTAAGTATCTCCCATACTAGGACTTTGAGTATGGACTCTTATCCTCATTTGCAGTGGACTGGTAAGAGATAAAATGGTGACTACCAAGGCTAGAAGTGGACCTACCTTATGACCCTGCAGTTCCTCTGCTGGAGATATATCACAAAGAAACAAACACAACCATCTAAAAAGATCTGTATATACCTTTGTTCATAGCAACACAATTAGTAATAGCCAAAACCTGAAAGCAACCCAAGTGTCCAACTTAGGTGTCCAACATATTATTATTGTGTAGAGGCAGAAAGACATTGAGAGGGGAGGGAGAAATAGAAAAAGACAGAGTCACTTGGAAGTCCTACTTCATCACTAAAAATCCTTTCCCCCTTTAAGCAGGGTCCAGGAGCTTGAACCTGGATCCTTGTGTATTGCAGCATGTGCTCTCAACCAGGTGCACCACTACCTAACTTCAAAGCTTTTTACATTTGATTTAGTCTCAGTTAGTTAATCTTATCTTAAGTTTCACTTGCCCAGTGAGTTAAATCTCCAAATTCATTTTTAATGTTAAGGTCACAAAGTGTTTTCCAATGTTTTAGTCTAGTACATTATATAGAAAACGATCTTTTCTCTTTTGATTTAATCTTCGTGTTTGTTGTTAAATGATGTTCTGGTTTCATTTTTCTACACATTTCTATCCAGTCTTTAAAGCACCATTTGGGCCCTTGGCATCCCACCTGCAGGGGAAAGTTTTGCAAGTTCTAAATGAGTGTTTGAGGTGTCTCACTGTCTTTTCTCTCTATCTTCCCATTCCCTCTCAATTTCTGGTTGTCTCTATCTAATAAATAAATAAAGATAATAATTTTTTTATAAAGTAAAAAAGAAATTGTATTGAGTTTATATATTATATTTGGTAGGTTTCACATTTTAACTATGTTCATTCTTCTATTCCATAAACAAAGTGTGCTCTTCCATTTCTTTGTGACATTCTCTATTTCTTTCAAGAATGCCTTATAGTTTTTCTGGTAATGTTTCTTCATCAGCTTTGTTAGATTAACTGTCAGGTATTTTATCTAGTGGGGTTCAATTACAAATGGGATTGCTGCTTCAAGTTCTTTTCTTTTGACTTGTCATTTGTGTATAGACATGCCACCAATTCATACTTATTGATTTGGTGTGCTGCTACTTTACTGAATTTGTTTCTATTTTCAG
Organism: Erinaceus europaeus; assembly: GCF_950295315.1. Classification (NCBI taxonomy): domain Eukaryota; kingdom Metazoa; phylum Chordata; class Mammalia; order Eulipotyphla; family Erinaceidae; genus Erinaceus; species Erinaceus europaeus. The sequence continues at coordinate 55,266,811 of NC_080176.1, forward strand.
TAGTGTTTTTAGAGCTTTGAGTGTTCTCTATGTGTATTATCCTGCCATCTGAAAACTTTAAATATAAATAATAATAGCAATAATATCAGTTAAGACTCTGCATTTAGTATATACTATGATATTCTTCTTTCCCAACACAAATTATCTTTGTCTTTACGGTATGAGTATGAAGGCAATTTTATTGTTTTTATAGCCACTAGAAAGTGTGATGTTTGTCATGTGGTAAAAGAGGATGGGAGAAACTCAAAGATTGTAACCCACAAAATTTGGCTCCTAGTCCAAGTTCTCATAATCCCTTTCATATATTTTTATTGTTTCACAAATTATTATTTAGTTGTAAAAATATCGAATGAAATATTTTTTTTTCAATTATTCTAAATGATGTTTTCCAATTTCAGAGTCAATAGTTTTGGGTATATGTAGTAAAGATTCATTCTAGTGCACAGGTTAAAATTCTGCAATTCTCGAGGGAAAATGAGTCTCCACCATTGCTTTTCTTCCCTCATGTCAGCCCAGGTCATTAATGGGGGTAGTGTAAAGTGGTGCATATGGAGAAAATGCACCTGGGCAGAGTGAAGGAGTAGATGACTCAGCTGTCATTGCTTTCACAGTGAGGATGTCTGCTTTGTAGGCCTGTGTCTTTCCAGATCAGTCTCCTATGAAGGATGCCTTTGTGAATTATTTTTAGAACTGCTATCTGAATCTAAACCTGTAAAAATAATTCCAGTCAGAGCTTGTAGAAGAGTGAGTCCAGAACACAGAACATACATTACTCTGCATCTTCTAAAATGATAAGCAAATATTGTCTATGTAACTTTCTACAAGGGAGGAGTGGTCATTTTGTTATCTCATAGTATTAAGAAACATCACTTCTTTAGAAATTAAAAAGTTTCATATCTTTGAACCTTGATTTGCAATAATACATGACTTCAGAGTGTGGTTACCCTTCTTCATGTGTCATGTCTTTCTACAGATGGCTCCTGCATCCGGTGTCATTTGATATTCCTCTCTGTTCTGTAGTTAGGTAGCTCGGATTCTTAATTAAATGATTCAGTGCTATGGCAGCTTTTATAAAGCAAATATCTGCACATAAAAAAGAGAACAGAAGGAGGAGGGAATATGGTCTGCTTTCTACCAGATACTGAAACGTTCCACTAATCTTTTTCGCACCTTGTGGAGTTTCAATTTTCCCTTTAAAATGTGGATTAAACAAAGTTGCCAAAAAACATATGCTTTCGTGTCAAACATTTCACTTATTTGGGAGGCAGAAAGCAGCTTGAGAGCTCTCATTGTCTGCGCCTAAGGAAATGGAGCAGGGTGGTTTGGGATTTTAATTGGAATCTTCTTGAAGCCTACATGTGGACACTGGAAATATGACTGGCATGGAGTTGTCCATGAGGGGGCTGCAAGGATATCTCAGGTGTTTGCCCTTAGAGGACAGAGAACTCAAACCTACTTGCCAGCTGGATAGCAGCCATATCTCTGTGGCCTGTGATCTTATCAGATCTTACAATTAATCAGAGCTGGAATGAGACAGTACTTGATAAGGAGACCTCTGAGGAAAATCCATCTGCTATAAGCAAACCGCTAAGACTGTGGGCAGATTTGTACCACATATCTGCAAACATCACTTTCCAGCTTATCTCCATATAAGTAGGAAATAAATTGTTCTGTTTAATGGAAAATAAATTGTAAATATGTATCATCGGGAGTAGAAGGTCAAGGAACTCTGAGTACTGACAGATTTTCAGAAACTTGAGCTATATGGTCTGTCCTAACTTCCCACCAATCCTAGGAGTAACTGTCAAATGATTGTAATTTGATGTTTACATTTTGGCAAAAACAGAGGAGAAATCACTGTTTCAACTCATATCATAGAGATCAAGGGGAGTAATTATAGCTTTAGGACTTTGAGATATTAATTTCATCTCCATGAACCTCAGTTGCCTCATTTGTCAAATGATATGCCTATCCTCTGTTTTGCCCAAGGATGTTTTGATGACAAAATAAAATATGTATGAGTACGTGATTGTAATCTGACAAGTTAGATTTGTCTTTTTTGCTTGTTTGATTAGGTTAATGTGGGAAATATTTGTAAGATATTTACTATTTCGAAGTTCTGAGCTACAATTTTAAATAAATTGTATCAAACAATTTTCTGTATATCACTTTGAATTAGGTGACATTTGTTTCCATTTTATGTATCACAAATTAAGGCTCTTGGACCAAAAATAAATTATTCTAGATTATTGATGAATATTATGTTTGAAGAGAGGAGAATAATTTCAAGTTCTTGTGGTTTTGTTCTAAGTTCATGCTTTTTATTTGTTTAATTTATTACTTTGTTGTTGCGAAAGGAGAGATGTATTAGTTACTCTTAACTTCTTCACTGTCTTGGGATTATTATATTACACATCATTTAGTATAGTGAATATTGAAATGCCTTCTGACCTCCATTAATATCAAAATGACTAACAATTTTTTAAGTTTTTTCCTGTTTTTTAGTGATTTGATAATGATCAACAAGATTGAGATAATAGGGGTACAATTCCATACAGTTCCCAACACCAGAGTGCTATGTCCCTTCTCCTCCATTGGAAGCTTCCCTATTCTTTATTCATCTGGGAGTATGGACCAAAGATATTTATGGCTTGCAAAAGGTGGGAGATCTGACTTCTGTAACTGCTTCTCTGCTAGACAGATCAATCCATACACTCAGCCTGTTTCTATCTTTCCCTGGTGGGGTTAGGGCTCTGGGGAGGTGGGGTTCCAGGATACATTGGTGAGGTCATTTGCCCAGGGAAGTCAGGTAGCATCTGAAACTTGGTGGCTGAAAAGCATTAAGATATAAAGCAGAACAAATTGCTTAATAACCTGAAACCTAAAGGTATGAATATAGAAGATAAGATTTGGGGTCTTTATGTTGCAAGAAGCTAGGAAGTCTATTTTAGGTATGTTCCAAGGGGCCCATGACTTTACTAATTTTTTGCTTGAGCCCAACAACTAACATGTAGGTTTGCTGAAGTATTGTCTGGGAAGATGGTGTCAGAATTGGGAGTAGGACTAGAAAGCCAGATCAGGGCAGAAAGACGCTCTCAAATATGGGGAAGTATATAAATAACTTTAACTGTAACCCCCACCTCTCTGATCTAGGGTCCATGTCTATTCATATTTAGCACAGGAACCTATATAACCTCTGGATCTGTATCAGTCTGAGCTTGCTTTCCATGGTCACAGCAAGGAACATTCTAGGATATACTCATTTCAGAACCAGTCTTCCTTAAGTAGCAGAGTATGCTGACCCAGCCTTTCTTCAGAGAGTGGGGCAGTTTCTACCATTGCTGTTCTACATTGAGGGCAAGGTCCTATAAATGTCCACAAGAAGGTTTATGATGTTATTCCTGAAGGAGATGAACAGTGATGGTGAGAGAGGGATCTGTTAGAGTTCTAGGCCCATCATATCTATGTGGAAATACCAGGATCTCCTAACTAACGTCCCCCAGATGATGGGGTGGCCTGCTAGTGACCAAAAGGGGCATGATTAAAGTGTGCTGGTATCTTGTTCTTATTCAGCTTTTGCAGTCCTTACTTTATCTGACAAGGTTAGACTTTGAGTGATTGAGGGAAGTGAAATTCCTAGGAAGTAGACGAGGAGGGTATCTAGATCTAAGTAGAATATATTTGATTAAGTAATTTATGGTGTCATTTTAGGTCTTTCTACTTGCTTGCTGTACTTATTGAGTCACTGTATACTATAGCACACTTACTTTAAGGTATATATTTTCCCCTCACTTATGGATACATGTGCACATGTGCCCTATCCCATGGGCCCTGGTCTTTGTCTAGATTTGATAACTTTGTTAGGTGGTGTGTCACCTGAAGTGGAACTAAGGAGTCCTATGAACTAGGAAAACTCTTACCAGAGTATTGAAGCTGGAGGATTGACATCCCAGGCCTGATGTCTCTGGACACAGTCCGAAGTGAAACTAGCCAAGGTGGCAGCACTGGTTGCATTGATTTGGTTGAGATCAGCATATGCAGCATCAAATGGTAGGGATCAAGAGAAGCATGAAGAAAAATGAGCAAAGCCCCAGAGGTCCCAGGACTGGGAGAATTATGGGTTTTATATAAAATGAGGAAGGTACCTTGCTGTCTTAGAACTTAAGTAGGCAATAGATAATTATTACTATACTCAAGTTATTTGGAAACTTGATTTACTTTAAAAAATCTCATGGTTAAGATTTGCTATGCCATGTAAGTCCCTACAAAGCTTTATGTTATTTAATACTATTTATAAATAACTCTATTTTATATAATGATGAGACCAGTTGCACCACCACCCAGCTCCACTATATCCATTTCTTGCCTCTAAGAGTTCTCCAGACTTCTGTGAACAGGCATTGGAACAGTTTACATTCCCACCTGCAATTTAAAGGGTTCTTTTACTCCAACAACTTCTCCAACATTTGTTATCACTGTCCAGAAATATGACATTCCCACAGGAGTAAAACAGCATCGTCTGTCTTTATTTGCATTTCTCTGATAACCAGTGACTTTGACCATTTTTTTCATATGTCTGTTGTTCTTTAGAATCTTATCTTTGGTCAATAGTCAGTCCATATCCAGCTCTACTTCTGGATTGGGTTGTTCACTTTTTACTGATAATATATATATATATATATATATATATATATATATATATATATACTTTATATATATTGTTATTAGCTGTTTATCTGATGTGTGGCATAAAAAGATATGCTCTAATTCTATAAGGAGTCTTTCTGGGTGGTTGTTCCTTTCCTTATGCAGAAGCTTTTCAATTTGACATAGGTTCATTGGTTTATTTTTTCTTTTGTTTTCTTTGCAGTTGGACTTGAATCATTGAAGATGCCTTTAAAATTTAGATCAAAAATGTTTTTTTCCAGTGTTTTCCTCTAACTATTTGATGGTTTCTATCCTAACATCCAAATCATTGGTTCATTTAGAGTTTACTTTTGTGTATGTTGAAATATAGTGTCTCAGTTTCATTCTTCTGCATGTTTCAATCCAATGTTCTCAACACTATTTATTAAAGAGACTCTGCTTTTTCCATTTAATATTTTGGCCTCCCTTGTCAAAAATCACCACCTTATATGAAACCAAAATTATCCTGATACCAACAGCTTAGCTCCAGATAATAAAATGCTACAAAAGGGAAGTAAATAGGACATTGACAAAATAATCTATATGGGAGAATCAGAATATCTATTTTCTTAACTACATGTGTATCCTTGGCAATTTATTGTGGTTGTGATCATTGTTAAAAGAGGGATGAGTTAGACTAAACTTCTCATGTCCCTTCCAGGTCCATATTTCTATGCATTATCAACCAAAGTGATATTGACTTATCATGGCTTGTGTTGATTTACTTTATCTTTCTAACCTAAGTATTTGACTTTACAACATTGTCTCAAATTAAAATTTCAAAGCATGCTGTGATATTGGAGAAAATGACCTTTTGGCATTAAAATATAAGATATTTCATTGAGCATTTAGTGTGTATTTAGTAAACATATCATAAAGCTTTATGTTATCATGAATACTGTAAAAAAAAAAAAAAAAAGGGATGTGTTCCCAGTCTTCAATTATTCTAAAATCTAACTAAGGTGCTAAAATTAAAAACAAAAAAGAAAGCCACTGTTGTGGGGCACTGACTTTTAAAATAAACATTAGTAGGAGCTTGAGAGTCATGGGACTTATGGGTAGTTGAGGAAGGGTATAATAACACATCCATGTATTTAGTGAGTTATTTGGAGTCTTCCAAGTATGGTGACAAGGGAATAACAGCATTAGGCACAAAATCAAAAGTGGACATTATTTAGTATATTTCAGAGACTGTAGTACAAGGGAAGGTGAGATTTGGATCAGGGTATTAAGACAGGTTTTGTTGAGAAATAATTGAGTATTAGTCAGAGACTGAGGTGAACAGAATAGACTAGACTTTCAGTCAACTGGGAATTGAGTAGGGACAAAATATAACACAACACAGTACTGCTTAAGACCGATAATTATAGCAGAATATAAAAATAATAAACTTTCTGGCTTAAGATAAATGGATCTGAAGAAGTGAACCCTTGGGGTTATGTCCACGACACCCTCAGTTGGTTTAGAATGAAACTCTTCTCTTCCCATTCCCTCTCCCCAGTAAATTCTTTCTACAGATATGACCACTATGGAAGAAAAATCTATCACATTTGAACAATTTGGGTAAGTCTTAAATTTCTGTGTAAAATATCATCGTCACTACTTATCTGGGTATCTATTTTCCACCTCTCTGTCCAGGTGTATGTTTATTGTAGTACCAATATTACTTTAACTATTAAAGTTGACACCTTACCCACTGGGAACCGGGGGCTTGAACCTGGGTCCTTGCACATTATAATACATGCACTCAACCAGATGCACTACCATCTGGCCCCTGCTAAGGGCCTTGTTTTTGTTTTTGTTTTTGTTTTGATTTATTCTTTATTCTCAAAGTTATACCATTAGAAGGCAATTTCTACTCAGTAAACAGTACTTCTAACCTGGCCAGGGACTATACTGGGTACACATAGCTAATTTTTTTTTTTCTTTCTACTTCTTTTTTTTTTTTTTGCAGCCTGACTATCTTGGTCCTGGGGGGTGGGAGTAAATGTAACACATGTCTATGTCTTATCTGTCTATGGTTATAATGATTTACTCACCCAATAAAATTGAGATTTATCTAAATTAGATTCACATAAATTCTCCTGTCTGTCATCTCTGTTAGAAAACATGAAGGTTTTCTTTTTTGTTGATGAAGGAACTGAGACTCAATCTGCAGCTTGTTTATTCTTTCTCTGACTCACCATCACTGCCAGCTCCACACACACCCTGCTCGTTCTGACACACTCACATATTTTCTCACAGGGAGATGGCCCAGCTGATGGAGGGCTCCCAGAGAAAAATTTGAAGCCTCAGCCTCAGATTAATGAGCTATTTGACTGAGACATGATGTCGGTTTAACAGCAGTTTTCCTTAAATGTGGTGTGATCAGGAATTTGCAGAGAAGTTTATTCTTAGCTCTTTTTTTTGGCTCCTGCAACATGTTAACAGCTTGTGCATTTTGTAATGTCTTTTCTCATTGCCATGGTAACCATTAAAACTTAAGGTGGATGTGACTAGAGCTCTGGCCAAGCTATTGGTTGCTGGCAAGCTGGAAAGCAATACAAATGCAACCGCGTTTAGTCAGTTGCTTTTTATAGGTGTGTCTACCTTTAATTAACCTGGCATGTACAACTTCCAAGCAAAGCAGCAAATATTAGGGTAAAAATATTAGAAGATCATCATTCACTTCAGAGATAGACTTAACAAGCATCCCTTTATTTGGTTTTAATATGGGGCTTTGCTGACTGCATGCTGATTCACAAGCAACTCTTAAGAATAAATATGCAAACCTTAAGTCAACAGTTTGATTTCAGAGCTCGGTGTAATTGGTAGGTATAACTTGATATATTTCCCCCTAGTTGTTGCTGTGGTTTCATCACTCTGAGCATACTTTTTCAGATAGTGACAGAGGCACTAAGATAGAGGAAGAGAAGAAAAGAAACCACAGCACTAAAACTTTCCCCAGTGTGGTGGGGGCCAGCCGGCTCATTTGCATGACAAAGCAGGTGCACTATTCAAGTAAGCTATCTCACTGGTTTTTATTGTTATTTTCTGTCATTCCAATATAGTATCATCCATTCTCTCAAGTACAGTATGACTATTAACTCACTACTATTAAGTTTAGTTCAAGTTGCCAATACTAAACAAATAAAGACATGCATACAAAGTAAAAACAAACAAACAAAAAAAGTTACCCATCCAAGTGGAATAGTAATAACAAAAGAAGACAATAAAAACTACTACCCTAGCTATGAGAAAGTCAATGGCTATTTAAGATGATTCTATTATCATCTTTTCTTCCCTAATTCTGCAAGTCTTTATTTTCTTAGCACTGTGCTAAGAATTATAGGAGGTCCTAAGTACTGAATGCAAAGTCTTTATTTCTAGTGAGTAGGGTAATTATTCAAATATAAGAACTACTAGGATAGAATGATAACTCTGTCTGTTAGAACACTAACTTGTATATCTAAAGCAGAGAGGTAATAGCTTCAGTCCCCACACCTACTTATGCCAGACCTGAGGAGTGATATGGCCTCTCCTTTCATTAATTCTCTCTCATAATGAGTAAAGAAATAATTTTAAAAGAACAGCACAAAGAAAACAAAGATAATGTACCTCATTTTGAAAGATCGGATAATATTTGACTAACTAGATAGTAAAAATAGGAGTATGTTATTTCTGGTGATGTTTGCTTGGAAGTGTGCCTCACTTATATGAGTGGGTGAGAAAATGGTTCACCCTTGGGTTGAGATACCATATTGTTTTAATATTTATATTCTCTAGGAAATATGAGATGATTATAGTTCAAACAAAAACTGACAGTTCTTACTGTTTTATATGAAGATAATTTACCACTGAACATATAAAATTAATTTGATTCACTCATCTTAAGACCAGAGTTATTTTATGTACAGAAAGTAAGTAGTTAGCAAATTAACTTGAAGTAATTTGCAGCCATTTTTCAGTATCACTAAAGTCCCAAAGATATGTTTCTCAAAAAAAAAAAAAAAAAAAAAAGTCAAAAGGCTTTTTTCATGAATCTGCTTCATTATAAAGACCAAAACTTTAATTTTAGTCACAGTGGAAGAGTAAGGAACAAAGGCACCCAATATTCATTGCTTAACAAAATCTGCCTGGGAAGGTCCATTTTTAGTATTGTCTTTTACAAAGATAGCTCTGCCATTGCTGATTTCGGTCTCAATTTCTGGCAGATGATAATTTAATCAAAAAGTCATATTCATTATAGGCAAGAACACTGTGCAAAGAATATCTTGATTCTGAACCTGGCAGGACTTCCCTGGATTTTTATAACCTATACTAAAACTAGGATGCATTTCAGCATTCCTCATCTACCTCATACCTCCTCTTCCTTCTCCTCCATCTCCTCCTCCTCCGCCCTCCTCCTCTTTTTGTTTTCTTTCTTCTTTTCCTTTTTCTCTTTTTTCTCCTTCTCCTCCCTGTCTTTCTTCTTTCTTCTTATTCTTAAATGTTGCCATTGCAACATAGGGAGTCAACACTCTGGGATGAATGTTTCAGATGGAGAGACAAAAAGAGAGATCTAGGAAATGTCAGCACCAAAGCTTCTTCTGGTGCAGAAAGAACCAGGCTCCATTCCAGGGCTCAGGAATCTTCCTCCTTGGTGGTGGGGACCAAGGGGAGGAACCTGAATCTTTACACATGGTAGAGTGTGCTCTAAGGACTGTGCCTGGCCCATACCCAGATCTCAGCATTTTTATTTGCAGTTATCAAGATTCTCTGACCACAACACTTCCAGTTTTGAGGGTTTCTGCCTTGATAGTTGCTATTCACATCAATAAAGTTTTAATGAACACCCCATAAATTGCTAGCTGTCTATTAGACAATAAGAAGTCAGTTTAAGGGAAAATTGATTATCTGAGATTCTGAGAAACTGGGAACCCTCACTGCATGCTTAAATTAGCAAGGGAAACTTCCTGAGTCTTTTCAGTCCTATTTCTGCTAGATAATTCACTCCAAACAGACAATCATCTGCTTTGTTAGTAAGACCAACAGGATAAAATCTCTACTACCACCCCACCACCCCCTTTCTGGCTCCTTCTGTATGAAATTCTACTTTATGTATCCTTTCTGTTTTAAGTTTAATGTATTTATTACCAGGAAAATACCCCTACCATTATACTTAGGAAAAGCATTATCAGTCATTGTCATCCCATGTGGATGAGTTTATTACCAGTTGAAAGAACCAGTTTCATCGTGTGAGATTTTACAAAGTTATGAAGGTACTTGGTACCAACAGGAATGAATGTAAATGTTCTGAAGTAGGTTAAGATTCTAGTGATAAGTAAGTAAAAATATATCATGTATTTAGGAGTCTAGAGAACTATATTCATTTTTACTTTAAACCACAGAGCCAATTTAGTTACCATAGCTTATATTGTTGAATATTAGTTTCTGTGTCTCTGCCGCATACAACTATTGAACTCGATAACCTCTAGTTTCCCTTGTAAATTTTTATTTATGTGGCTATACTCACAAATTTGCCAAAAATCTATTCTTTCCTGGTGTAAAGCTTCTTATAAAAACAGAAGGATACATTAATGCTTAATAGTTAAAAGAATCCTACTAGGGTCATTTGAATTAATTAATCCTATGCTACTAAAATGAAATATTCCTATATTCACCCAAGCCCAGTTTTATGCAGTATTCTAAGATGGTATTCAAATCACCAAATCATTGTTCTCTGATGAATATGTTATGAGCCCCTCCATTTGAATGAGGAAAAATCCTTGGACTATGATGGACTTGCTCCTCCCTTGATTAAGACTGGTGATCAGTTATAGAATGAGAAGTAGTCAGAGAGACATACATATGCCTAGAGGCCTGGGAGAAACACAAAACACACATGCTGTGAAGTGTCTACAGAAGTAACATGGCGAGGAACTGAGTAGAACCCAACCAGCTGCTAGCAAGAAGATGGAGGCTTTGATCTCATAACTGTAAATAAATTAAATTTGCCCACAGCCAGTAAACTTAGAAGAGCACACTGAGGCCTCAGATAAGAACCATATCCCAGCTACAACCTTGATTACATCCTGATTAGACTCAGAGCAGACATTTCAGTTATCTAGCAGCTAGATATCTGACCCACACAAACTGTGAAATAATATACTTGCATTCATTAGAGCTACAAAAGCTTCTTGGTAATTTATTATACAATGAAAGCAAAATAACATTGATCTTTCTGTTATCATTCATTTTAGAAGACTGATAAACAAATCTGACCATCTGATGAGACAGAAAGCACTGGAAAAATGCATACCTGCATACTGACAGAGTTATAACAAAAGGTTTCAATAAGCAAAGCACACTGTACTAGCTAAGTTTTATTCAGCCCCTTATTAACTCTTATAAGAGATACTCACCTCAGTGTTGATCTATCCTCTGTGTACACTCCTGTGTATCAGTATGTGTACATGTTGTACACTTGTATTTATTCAGTAGTGAGTCACATCAGATATTTTAAGGGTAGTTGTTAAATCTTTTATAATGGATGTAACTGTGCCTGCCTGCCACTGGGGAAATATCCTTCTGACCTCAGCTGGTGATCAGCTTATGCCCTGAAGCATCTGAATTGATAGGCCCTATAATTTTATCCAAGCTAATGTCACTGCAGCTGCTGTCCTTGGTGCTTGCTATCTGATTAAATTCCCAAATTAGGGATTGCCTTTCATAACCTGAATTCTGTCATAGTGGTAAAATCAGACAATAACTGTTCTCATTTTTACTTCTCCCATCATGGATCGTTTCTTCAATAATGCATGGGCCATCTCAGACCACTGCATGTCCTTCTGGCACTTTATTAGAATTTGGGAATGCTGTCATCCTACTCAAAATGAGATTGCAAGCTTTCTCATGTAAGAAGAGAGAGAGAGAGAGAGAGAGAGAGAGACCAATTCAGCTCTAAAACTGCAATTGTTTACCTACCTCTAGGGACATATCTCACAGATTGCCATGAAAATAAATTAGAAAGTTTACAATTCCAAACCATTGTCTATCATGCACTTCCTTATTGGATAAAAACAAACACTACCACCACCATTATCACCATCAAGCATATAAGAAAACATACTCCAGAACTTTTATCCCTTCCTGAGGGAAAATACATTACAATAAGGTTGACTACACTATTCATAATTGTGTTTGTTTTGGTCTTTTTATATTTAATTTTTTATTTATAAAAAGGAAACATTGACTAAACCATAGGATAAGAGGGGGTACAACTTCACATAATTCCCAATAATAGAACTCCGCATCCCATCCCCTCCCCTGATAGCTTTCCTATCCTTTAACCCTCTGGGAGTATGGACCCAAGGTCATGGTGGAATGCAGAAGGTGGAAGGTCTGGCTTCTGTAATTGCTTCCCTGCTGAACATGGCTTTTGACAGGTCAGTCCATACTCCCAGCTTGTCTTTCCCTTTCCCTAGTGGGGAAGGGGTCTGGGGAAGCAGAGCTCCAGGACACATTGGTGGAGTTGTCTGTGCAGGGAAGTCTGGTCGGCATTGTGCTAGCATCTGGAACCTGGTGGTTGAAAAGAGAGTTAACATACAAAGCCAAAAAAATTGTTGACCAGTCATGGACCTAAAGGCTGGAATAGTGCAGATGAAGATGGGGGGGGGGGGGCTCTATTTTGTAGATAGCTAGTAGGCCTATTTTAGTTATATTCCAAAGGACCTGTGGCTATACTAGTGTTTTTTTTGTTTTTATGTTTGTTTGTTTCATTTGTTTGTTTGTTTTTGCCTGAGCCTGAAATATGATATGCAGGTGGATCCTAATTGTCTGGGGAGGTGATGTCATGGCTGGCAGAAGGACCAGAAAGCTGGATCAGGGAAGAGAGTAGCTCCCAAATATCAAATATCGGAAAGGGGTATAAATATTGTTGACTATAAACCCCAAGAATTTGGTGTGATCTGGGGCCCATATTCAGCTTAGGAGCCTATGTGACCTCTACATACCTGTAAATCTGTGCTCACATTCTGTTGTCATAAGTTGGAACACTCCAAGCTGCCCCAATATCAGGACCCATCTTCCTCAGGTGTAGCATAGAGTATGTTGTCCAGCCTTCCTTTGGAGGATGGGACATTCTCTACCATTGTTGATCCAATTTGAGGGCAAGGTCCTATGGGTGCCCACAAAGGGGTCTGTTGTGTAGTTCCTGATAGGAATGGCAGATGAAAATGGAGAGAGGGATTTATTCAAGGTCTAGGCCCATCATGTCTGTTTGGGAATCTCATGACTCCCCGAATCGGGCCCCAGCTGATGGAGTGGCCTGATAGTGACTAAAGAGTCATCGTTAAAGTATGCCAATCTCTTGCCCTTATTCAGCTTTTGCAGTCCTTGCTTTAATGAGGTTAGCTTTGGAGTGAGTGAGAGAACTGTAATAGGAAGTAGGTGAGGGGGTTTCTAAGTCTAAATAGACACTATTTCATTATGAACTTTGTACTGACTCACTACAGACTATTGTGTATTTTTGCTTTCAGGTATATATTTTACCCTAATATATGGATACATGTGAACATATGCTCTATCTTATGGGACCTGTTCTATATCTAGGTTTTGGGATTTTTGTTAGGAAATGAACCTCCTGGAATGGAATTAGAGAATACTATGAAAGGAAAGGTCTCACCCGAGTAAGGAGGATGAAGGCTTGACATTCCATGCCTGACATGTCTCTGGACACAGTCTGAAGTGAAACATGCTGAGATGGTACTCACTGCTTTGATTAAGTTGGGATTGGCAGATAGACTATCATTTGGTATGAATTGAGAGAAGCATGCAGGAAAGCAAGCTCCACCCTAGAGGTTCCAGGACTGAGGAGAAATACAGGCTCTAAAGAGGAAGTGGGAGGATCCTTCTGTCTTAGAGTTTAAGAAGACAATAGATAATTATTATTATAATCACAATATTTAGCGATTGGGTCAACTTTGAAATATCCCTTTTTAGGATTTGTTGTATCATACACCATATGGCCATGATTTTTGTCCTTTGACATTATTTGTATATAGCTGTGCCATAGGTTGCTTCTGTAGTCCCTGGTCTAAGCTTTTAAGAGAGTCAACATATCGAAGACTCAGCCTATGTATTAAAAAGACTCAGTCTGTGATTTAAAAAGTTTGAGACATTCAATCAATTTTTCCCCTCTCATATTAATTAAATAGTGATTTATAGGACTTCAAATTAATAGGAGTGTACATAAACACCAGTCCCACCACCAAAAGACTATGTCCAACCCCCTCACCCCATGAAGCTGAACATCCACCCTCACCCTCAACCCAGGGTTTTTACTTTGGTGCCCTACTCCAAATTCAGTCAAATCCTGTTTTGAATTTCTCTTTCTGTTATACTTTCTCAACTTCTGTTTATAAGTGGGATCATCCCATACTTATCTTTATCTTTCTGACTTAGCTCACTTAACATAATTCCTCCTAGCTCCATCCAAGATGGGTTAGAGAAGGTGGGTTCATTGTTTTTAATAGTGGCATAGTATTCCATTGTGCATATATACCACAACTTTCTCAAACACTCATCTGTTTTTAGTTACCTAGATTGCTTCCAAGTTTTAGCTATTATGAATTGTGCTGCTATGAACATAGGTGTACACATTTCTTTTTGGTTGGGTATTATGGAGTATTTGGGTAATATCACTAGGAAAGGGATTACTGGGTCATATGGAAGGTCCATGTCTAGCCTTTTGAGTTCTCCAGACTGCTCTCCACAGAGGCTGGACCAGTTTACAGTCCCACCAGCAATGCAGAAGGATTCCTCTGTCCCCACAGCCACTCCAGCACTTGCTGCTGCTGTCCTTTTTGATATATGCTATTCTCACAGGGTTGAGGTGGTATCTCAATGTCGTCTTTATTTGCATTTATCTGCCAATAATTGACTTGGAGAAGTTTTTCATATGTTTGTTAGCCTTTTGGATCTCTTCTGTGGTGAATGTTCTGTTTATATCTTATGCCCATTTTTGCATGGGGTCATTTGCTTTTTTGTTTATGAGTTTGCTGAGCCCTTTGTATATTTTGGTTACTAGTCTCTTGTCTGATGTATGGCATGTGAAGATCTCCCATTCTGTGAGGGGTCTCCTTGTTTGTGTGATAGTTTCTTTGGCTGTGCAGAAGCTTTTCAATTTGATGTGGTCCCATTGATTTGATTGTGTTTTAGTCTTCCTTGCAATTAGGTTTGTATCATCAAAAGGCCTCTTGAAGATTAGATGGGAAAGTATACCACCACATTTTCCTCTAACTACTTAATAGTTTCTGGTCTAACATCCAAATCCTTGATCCATTTTGAGTTCACTTTTGTTTCTGGTGAGATTAAGTAGTTCAATTTTGTTCTTCTACATGTTTCAACCCAGTTTTCCAAGAACCATTTATTGAAGAGAGCCTTCTTCCTCCATTTAATACTTTAGGCCCCCTTATCAAAGATTAGATGTCCATAGGTATGGGGGTTTAGTTCTGGGCTTTCAGTTCTGTTTCACTGGTCTATGTGCCTATTTTTGTTCCAGTACCAGGCTGTTTTGATGATAATGGTCTTATAATATACTTTGAGATCTGGGATTGTTATGCCTCCATTTCTGTTTCTTTTCCTCAAAACTGTTTTGATAATTCCATGTGTTTTCTGGTACTAGATAAATGATTGCAATTATGTTCTATCCTCTTTTTTTTAAAAATATTTATCTTATTTATTTATTCCCTTTTGTTGCCTTTGTTGTTTTATTGTTGTAGTTATTATTGTTGTCATTGTTGTTGGATAGGACAAAGAGAAATGGAGAGAGGAGGGGAAGATAGAGAGAGGGAGACAAAGATAGATACCTGCAGACCCGCTTCACTGCCTGTGAAGTGACTCCCCTGCAGGTGAGGAGCCAGGGCTCAAACTGGGATCCTTACACCAGTCCTTGCACCAGTCCTTGCACTTTGCACCATGTTCTATTCTCTTAAAGAAGGTTGGTGGAACTTTGATGGGTATCAGGATAGGTTTGTATATGTTCCTGGGGAGAATATTCACTTTGATGATATTTATTCTTCCAGATCATGAGCATGGGATGTCTTTCCATTTATTGGTGTCATTTTCTATTTCCTTGAATAGTGGCTCATAGTTTTCAGTATACAAGTCTTTTACTTCTTTGTTCAGCTTTATTCCTAGGTATTTTAGTGATTTGCTCTAACAGTGAGTGGGAGTGATTTCTGGGTGTCTTCTTCTTCAGATTTGGTGTTTGTATAAAGAAATTCCACTGATTTTTGTACATTTATTTCATAGCCTGTCACCTTGTTATATTGCCTAATAGCTTCCAGTAGTTTTCTGCTGGATTCTTTAAGTTTTTCTATGTATACTATCATATCATCTGCAAATAGTGAGAGTTTGACTTCTTACCTTCCAATCTGTATTCCTTTGATTTCTTTCTCTTGCCTGATTCCTATGGCAAGAACTTCCAATACTATGTTGAAGAGTAATGGTGATAGTGGACAGCCCTGTCTAGTCCCCTTTCTGAGGGGGAATATTTTCAGCTTGTCTCCATTGAACATACTGTTAGCTATATATGGACTCGACTATCTTGAGAAATTTCCCCTATCTATCCCCATTTTTTGTTGTGTCCCTATCTGCTTTTGGTAGCAGGGTGATATTGGTTTCAGAAGATGGAAAGGAGTGCTCCTGTTTCTTCAATCTTGTGAAAAAGCTTTAGAAGAATAGGTATTACCAATTTCCAGAAGGTTTTGCAGAATTCATTTGTGAAGCCATCTGGACCAAGACATTTTTGTTGGAAAGATTCTTAATAACTGTTTTGATTTATTTGTCTTTGATTGGTACATTTAGGTTTTGTAGTTCTTCTTGGTTTAGTTTTGCAAGGACATATGTTTCTAGGAATTCTTCCATTTCTTCCAGATTCTGTAGCTTGGTGGCATATAATTTTTCATAGAAGTTTCACATGATTTTCTGGATTTCTGTAGTGTCAGTTGTCATCACTCCTCTATCATTTACAATTCTATTTATTTGAGTCTTCTCCTTTTTTTTTAGTGAGTCTGGCTATGGGTTTGTCAATCATGTTTAATTTTTCAAAGAACCAACATTTGGCTTCACTGATCTTTTGTACGGTTCACTTATTTTCAATGTTGTTTATTTCTGCTCTAATTTTAGGGATTTCTGTCCTTCTGGTTGCTTTAGGGTTCCTTTGTTCCTCTTCCTCTAAGTCCTTAAGGCATGCAGTAAGATGGTTTATTTGAGCTTTTTCTTATAATCTAATGTGTGATTGTATGGCTATGAATTTCCCTCTCAGTACTGCTTTTGCTGTGTCCCAAAATTTTTGATAGCTTATGTCTTCATTTTCTATTGTTTCCAATAACATTTGACTTTCATGCTTGAGTGCCTCTCTGACCCAGTGGTTCTTATGCAGCATGTTGTTGAGTTTCCAAATTCTATGACTTTAAGTAATTTTCTGTTTGTGGTTGAATGGTAGATTACTCCACTGTGGTCTGAGAAGATACTTGGGATGATTCCAATGCTCTTGAATTTGTTAATGCTTTGTGGCTTAACATGTGGTCTATCCTTGAGGATGTGCTGTGTGGATTTGAAAAGAATGTGTATTTCAGTTTTGGGGGGTGAAGGACTCTGAAAATGTTCAGGACATCTACTCTGTCCATCTCTTCATTTAATTCTGTTTCTTTCTTGATTCTCTGTTTTGGTGATCTAAGTGTGAGAGTGGGGTGTTAAAATCTCCCAATATTATTGTATTATTATTTATGTATTTTTGTAGTTCTTTCAGTAGGTGTTTGATGTATTTAGATGATGGATTCTGTTTGGAATTCTCTGAGCCTCTTGAATCTTAATGTCCTTTCTGTTGTTTAGGTTTGGGAAGTTTTCTTCTATAATTTCCTCTAGATGTTTCCTTCTCCCTCCTCAGTTTCTTCCCCTGGCATGCCAATTATACAAATGTTACTTCTTTTGAATCATCCCATATGTCTCTGTTGTTGTTTTCAGTGTCTCTCAATCTCTTTTTGAGCTCATTTACCTCTTTCTTTGTTTTCTCTAGCTCATCCTCTGTCTGGCTAGTTCTGTTTTCTGTTTCTGTTACCCTGCTTTCCCTTCCCTCAGCTTCTCTCTTCAGTTCAGTTATGGTATTAGCTTGTTCTGCTAATTGACCTTTTAGTTCAGCTATTTCAGCTTTCAGTTCTGTAATACCTCGATGTTGTTTTCTCTGGGCTGGCTTCACGGGTGGGTAACAGTTGACCAGAAACACACGGCTGAGCTGAGAACGCAGTTTAATCTTTATTCACGAGTGAGCAAACAGTCCAACACCTAATCACCGCACCATGTGTTCCTCCATCGTTCTCCTCCAGCAACAGAGCAGAACCCAGGAAGTACATAGGGTAGGGGGCGGGGAGAAGGGAGAAGCCTGAAACTAGCAAGGGCTAAACCAAGTCTCCCAGAGGTGGGGGGGGGGGGGGTGAGACCAAACCAATGTAACAGAAAGATCATGTAAATAGACCACAACATCAAGAATGTAACAGAAGCAGAACTATATCCCAGAAGCAGAACTAGAAGCATACCAACAATTCCCCCTTTTCTTTTTAACTAATTGACCATAGTATCAGGAGTGTGGGATGAACAGAAACCTATATCGTACAGGCATTTTCAAAACAAGAAACTGCCACAAACATGGAGGAACAAGTAAGCGAGCAACAAGAACCAGTGTGTTCCCAAGGGAAGGCCTGAGGGGGAAGTTTCTTGCCTCTATGGGCAAGGATTTATCAAGCTAAAGGACCTTTCTTGCCTCTGTGGGCTTTTTTGCAACGGCGGGCCTTTCCTGACTCTGTGGGCATTACCCAGCATGGGGGGGTATGGTCTATAGTGTCCCATGGCGGCTGGCTGCCATCAGTCTTTGAGAAACCCAGCAGCATAAAGGGAAGCTGCTAGTTTTGTGCAAAGTGTCCAAGAGGTGTACCAGTGAGTCTGATAGAAATGTCAGTCCAAAGCAGATGTCCACGGAAGAATGCCAGGGGGTGGAACGTTGTATGAGGAAGGTCAGCTGCTAGAATTCCACTTCTCTGTAGAGAACTTGACAGCTGCAATTCATTTACTTATGAAACAAAACTTGTAGCAGGTTAGAAGTTTACCACAATAGATAACTTTATGATTATAATTGGTTTAAGTATCTTTATAAATTTGGAAGGTCTTCTTTGTTTCATTTTAAGGCTCCTAACCTATCTAAGCACAATAAAATGTGGTAAGTCAAAGAACCACTAGAGGCTAGAGCCTCAGGCATGAGAATCATTAGCATAACCATTGTGCAATCTACCGTTTCTAATTGAGAAGGTATTTGAGGGATTTAGAAATCAACAATGTCTTATTTAACCTTTTGTTACACCCATTAAAGATGTAGACATACCCTTAGGTGTACACAGGTTTTTTTATACCAACTTAGTTAAAATATATTGATTTTTTAAAAAAAATTTTATTTAAGAAAGGATTGATGAACAAAAACATAAGGTAGGAGGGGTACAACTCCATACAATTCCCACCACCCAATCTCCATAACCCACCCACCTCCCATGATAGCTTTCCCATTCTCTATCCCTCTGGGAGCATGGACCCAGGGTCGTTGAGGGTTGCAGAAGGTAGAAGGTCTGGCTTCTGTAATTGCTTCCCCGCTGAACATGGGCGTTGACTGGTCGGTCCATACTCCCAGTCTGCCTCTCTCTTTTCCTAGTAGGGTGTGTCTCTGGGGAAGCTGAGCTCCAGGACACATTGGTGGGGCCTTCAATCCCGGTAAGGCTGGCCAGCATCCTGGTGGCATCTGGAACCTGGTGATTGAAAAGAGAGTTAACATACGAAGCCAAACAATTTGTTGAGCAATCATGGATCCCAAGCTTGGAATAGTGGAAAGGAAGTGTTAGGGAGGTACTCACTGCAAACTCTAGTGTAGTCCTGCTTTCAAGTATATATTTTGCAGTAGTTTATGGATACGTGTGCACATAAGCTCTCTCTCACAGAAACTGGTGTATATCTAGGTTATGGGACTTTGTTAGAAAGTGAACTACCTGAGATGAAATTAGAGTGTACTATAAAAGGAAAGGTCTCACCCGAGTAATGAAGCTGAAGGGTTGTCATTCCACACGTGAAGTCTCTGGATACAGTCTGAGGTGAAGCATGTTGAGATGGCAATCGTTGCGTTGGTTAGGTTGTGATCGGCGGATGCAATATTATTTGGTTTGGATTGGGAGATGCATATGGGAAAGTGGGCCCTATCCAAGGGTTCCAGGACTGGGGGAAGTAGGGGCTCTATAGTGGAGATGTGAGGTTCCTGCTGTCTTAGAATTCAAAAAGACAAGCAATAATTAATGTTATCATCATATTATTTGTTAATTGGGTTAACTTTGAAAAGTCCTTTTGTTAGGGTTTGCTGTACAGTATCCAGTATCTTGTATGTAGCTGTGCTATTGGATGCTTCTAATCTACTTGGTCTAGGCTTTTGAGAGTGTCCGCATATCAAATACACAGCCAATATATTAAAAGGATTCAGTTTGTGTTTTGAGAAACTTTGAGACATACAATTGATTTCCCCCCTCTCATATTAATTAACTACTGATTTATATGTCTACATTTTGCTAGGAGTGTACATAAACACCATTCCCACCACCAAAGGACTGTGACCCATCCCTCCCACCCACTCCCACCCCACACTGGCCCAGGAAGCTGCATGTCTACCCCTCACCACTGGGTTTTTACTTTGGTGCCCTACTTACAATTTGATCAGGTCCTGCTTTTAGTTTCCCTTTCAGATCTTCTTAATAAACTTCTGTTGATGAGTGGGATCATCCCATACTCATCTTTATCTTTCTGACTTAGTTCACTTAACATAATTCCTTCTAGTTCTGTCCAAGATGGGTCAGAGAAGGTGGGTTCATTGTTTTTGATAGCTGCATAGTATTCCATTGTGTATATATACCACTGCTTTCTCAGCCACTCATCTGTTGTTGGGCACCTGGGTTGCTTCCAGGTTTTAGCTATTATGAATTGTGCTGCTATGAACATAGGAGTACACACCTCTTTTTGGTTGGGTGTTATGGAGTCCTTGGGGTATAACCCCAGGAGAGGAATTACTGGATCATATGGAAGGTCCATGTCTAGCCTTCTGAGAGTTTTCCAGACTGCTCTCCACAGAGGCTGTACCAATTTACATTCCCACCACCAATGTAAAAGGCTTCATCTGTCCCCACATCCTCTCCAGCATTTGTTGCTGCTGTCCTTTTTGATGTATACCATTCTTACAGGAGTGAGGTGGTATCTTAGTGTTGTCTTAATTTGCATTTCTCTGACAATCAGTGACCTAGAGCAGTTTTTCATATGTTTGTTAGCCTTTTGGATCTCCTCTGAGGTGAATGTTTTGTTCATATCCTCTGCCCATTTTTGGATGGGGTCATTTGCTTTTTTTTGCTGAGCTCTTTATATATTTTGGTGATTAGTTTCTTGTCTGATGTCTGGCATGTGAAGATCTTCTCCCATTCTGTGAGGGGTATCTCTGTTTGTTTAATAGTTTCTTTGGATGTGCAGAAGCTTTTCAATTTGATGTAGTCCCATTGGTTTGTTTCTGATTTAGTCTTCCTTGCAATTGGGTTTGATTCATCAAAGAAGTCCTTGAGGGGTATGTGTGAAAGTGTTTTACCAATGTTTTCCTCTAACTATTTGATTGTTTCTGGTCTGAAATCTAGGTCTTTGATCCATTTGGAGTTGATTTTTGTTTCTGGTGAGATAAAGTGGTTCAATTTCATTCTTCTGCATGTTTCAACACAGTTTTCTCAGCAGCACTTATTGAAGAGAGCCTCCTTTTTCCATTTAATCCTTTGGGCCCCCTTATCAAAGATTAGATGCCCATAGGTGTTGGGATTTACTTCTGGGCTTTCAATTCTGTTCTACTGGTCTGTGTGCCTATTTTTGTTCCAGTACCATGCTGTTTTGATGATGATGGCTTTATAATATAGTTTAAGGTCTGGGAATGTGATGCCTCCATTTCTGTTTCTGTTCCTTAAGATGGTTTTGGCAATTCTAGGTGTTTTCAGGTTCCAGATAAATTGTTGTAGTGTTTGTTCTATTCTCTTAAAGAAGCTTGGTGGAACTTTGATGGGTATTACATTAAATTTGTATATGTCTCTGGGGAGAATATTCATTTTGATGATATTTATTCTTCCAATCCGTGAGCATGGGATATCTTTCCATTTCTTGGTATCAGTTTCTATTTCCTTGAGTAGCGACTCATAGTTTTCAGCATACAATTCTTTCACTTCTTTGGTCAACTTTATTCCTAGGTATTTGATTGATTTTGCTGAAACAGTAAATGGGAGTGATTTCTGGATGTCTTCTTTTTCAGACTTAGTGTTTTCATAAAGAAATGCCACTGATTTTTGTACATTAATTTTGTAGCCTGATACCTTGCTATATTGCCTAATAACTTCCAGTAATTTTCTACTGGATTCTTTATGTCTTTCTATGTATACTATCATATAATCTGCAAATAGTGAAAGCTTGACTTCTTCCCTTCTAATCTGTATTCCTTTGATTTCTTTCTCTTGCCTGATTGCTATGGCAAGAACTTCCAATACTATGTTGAAGAGTAACAGTGACAGTGGACAGCCCTGTCTAGTCCCCGATCTGAGGGGGAATGCTTTCAGCTTCTGTCCATTGAGTATGATGTTGGCTGTAGGTTTGCTGTATATAGACTCCACTATCTTGAGGAATTTCCCATATATTCCCATTTTTTGTAGAGTTTTGAGCATGAATGGTTGTTGGATTTTGTCAAAGGCTTTCTCTGCATCTATTGAGATAATCATGTGGTTTTTGGCTTTGCTTTTATTGATGTGGTGAATGACATTGATTGACTTACGGATGTTGAACCAGCCTTGCATTCCTGGGATGAATCCCACTTGGTCATGATGAACAATCTTTTTGATGTGTTGCTGTATCCGGTTGGCCAAGATCTTGTTTAATATTTTGGCATCTATGTTCATCAGAGATATTGGTCTGTAGTTTTCCTTTTTTGTTCTGTCCCTATCAGCTTTTGGTATCAGGGTGATGTTGGCTTCATAAAAGGTGGAAAAAAAATTCCTGTTTCTTCAGTCTTATGGAATAGCTTAAGAAGTATGGGTATTAACTGTTTCCTGAAAGTTTTGTAGAATTCGTTTGTGAAGCCATCTGGTCCAGGACTTTCGTTGTTGGGGAGATTCTTAATTACAGTTTCAATTTCTTTGTCTGTGATTGGTGCATTTAGATTTTGTAGTTCTTCTTGGTTCAGTTTTGGAAGTGCATAGGTTTCTAGGAATTGTTCCATTTCTTCCAGATTCTCTAGCTTGGTGGCATATAGTTCTTTATAGAAGTATTGCAGGATTCTCTGGATTTCTGTGGTGTCAGTTGTGATATCTCCTGCATCGTTTACAATTCTATTAATTTGAGTCTTCTCTCTTTTTTGCTTGGTGAGTCTGGATAGGGGGTTGTCAATTTTGTTAAATCTTTCAAAGAACCAACATTTGGCTTCATTGACCTTTTGTATGGTTCTTTTATTTTCAATGTTGTTTATTTCTGCTCTAACTTTAGTGATTTCTGTCCTTCTGGTTGCTTTAGGGTTCCTTTGTTCCTCTTCCTCTAAGTCCTTGAGGTGTGCAGTAAGGTCGTTCATTTGAGCTTCTTTTTGGTGTTTAATATGTGAATGTATAGCTATAAGTTTCCCTCTCAGTACTGTTTTAGCTGTGTCCCAAATATTTTGATAGGTTGAGTCTTCATTTTCATTAGTTTCCAGGAATATTTGAATTTCCTGTTTGAGTGAGTCTCTGACCCAGTGGTTCTTAAGGAGCATGTTGTTTAGTTTCCAAATTCTGTGTCTTTTAATAATTTTCCGTTTGTTGTTAAATGTTAGTTTTACTCCACTGTGGTCTGAGAAGATACTTGGGATTATTTCAATGCTCTTGAATTTATTGATGCTGTCTTAGTGGCCTAACATGTGGTCTATCCTAGAGTATATGTTATGTGGATTTGAAAAGAAGGTGTATTCCAGTTTTTTGGGGTGGAGGAGTCTGAAAATGTCCAAGAGGTCTAGTGTGTCAATCTCTTCATTCAATTCTCTTGTATCTTTATTGGTTCTCTGCTTTGTTGATCTGTCTAAGTGTGAGAGTGCGGTATTGAAGTCTCCCACTATTATTGTATTACTATTGATGTATTTTTTAAATTCTTTCAGTAGATGCTTAATGTATTTAGATGGTCCCTCGTTGGGTGCATAGATGTTAATAATTGTTAAGTCTTCTTGGTTGATTGATCCTCTAATCATTATGTAATGTCCTTGCCTACCTTTTATTACTTTATTTAATTTAAAATCTATCGTATCTGAGATGAGAATGGCTGTTCCTGCCCTTTTTTGTGGTCCGTTAGCCTGTATGATAGTTTTCCATCCTTTCACTTTAAGTGTGTGTTTATCTTGTTGTGACAGATGGGATTCTTGCAAGCAGCATATGGTTGGGTTATGTTTTCTGATCCATCCCCCAACTTTGTGCCTTTTGATGGGTGAGTTTAAGCCATTGACATTTATTGATATTATGGATTTAATGTATTGTAGTGCCATTGTTCTAAAAAAAATATTTGTTTGCTCTCATATATTGCAGGTATTATATTGATGTTCTTGTTTATAAGAGGTCTTTTAGTACCTCGTTCAGGGCCGGCTTGGTGATGGTTGCCTCTTTTAACTGTTGTTTATCTAAGAAGGTTTTGGTCCCTCCACCTAGTTTGAATGAAAGTCTAGGAGGATATATTATCCTTGGTTGAAACCCTTTTTCATTCAGGGCTTGAGAGATATCTTGCCACTCCCTTCTGGCTTTTAGAGTTTGAGTGGAGAAGTCTGCAGATAATCTTATGGGTTTTCTCTTGTATGTGACTTTTTGTTTCTCTCTTGCAGCCTTTAGGATCCTTTCTTTATCTTTACTTCTTCTCATTGTGACTATGATGTGTCTTGGTGTCTTCAGGTTGGGTTGATTCTGTTTGGTACTCTCTGGGCCTCTTGAACCTTGATATCCTTTCTGTTATTGAGGTCTGGGAAGTTTTCTTGTATTATCTCCTGTAGAATGTTTGCTTCCCCTTCCTTTCTTTCTTCCTCTGGCAGGCCAATTATACGAATGTTACTTCTTTTGAGATCATCCCATATGTCTCTGTTGTTGTTTTCAGTGTCTCTCAATCTCTTTTTAAGCTCTTTCACCTCTTTCTTTGTTTTCTCTAACTCATTCTCTGTCTGACTAATTCTGTTTTCTGCTTCTGTTAGTCTGCTTTCCCTTGCCTCAGCTTCTTTCTTCATTACAGCTATTTCATCTTTCAGTTCTCTAATTGCCTCAAGATAATCAGTATTTTCCTTGGGGGTCTCAACTGTTGTTTCCCTCATACTGCCATTCCTTTCCTCCAATGTTGTTTTCATTTCTGTGATTAATAAGTTTATTATTGCTTGCATACTTTTCTTATCTATGGTTACTTCTGGCTGATTTGTAGTTTCTTCTGGGCTCTTGTCTTCATTCATTGGAGTAGCAGTTTTATTTTTTTTGATCTACCCATTTTTTTTTTTATTTATGTGTTTCTTTCTTCTTTTTTTATGCTCTGTTGTTCCTCAGTTGTTGTATCTTGAGTACAAGTAACACTGTACTAAATACCTTTATGACAATTGCACTCACCAACCTCCAGAATTACAGTAGCAACTGAAGTAAGTATTGAAGTAGTTTAATCGTTACCAGTTAGCCAAACAATTTCTCCAGTCCGTGAAAAAATAGTAACCAAATCCTAGTGAAGAAAGAGAAAAGAAAGAGAGCATAGCAAGAATAGACAGTTATGCAAATCTACTATCCACCATATATTCTAGGGGTAACAAGAGGGGGAAAGGGAACTAGAGCAGAGATACAGACATAGAGAGTCCGCTCTGAGTCAGATTTCTTCCCCAAAGTAATTCACAAATTCAGAAAGGCAAAGAAGAAGGAAGAAGTGTATGACAAGATTAAAAAAAAAAAAAAGAGAGAGAGAGAGAGAGACAAGAGAGAGAAAAGGGAGAAGATAAGAAAAAGAGTTGTAATTAAAGAGCAGTGCAAGGAACTTCCCAAATGTGTATCAGTGAATTCAAAAAAGCATCCTGTTTGGTGGTGTGGGGTATCCTGCTAGGAGCTGGTCCCCAGGGACTGCTTATGGCGGGGGGGGGGGAGGAGGTATGCCTGAAAATTAAAAGGAAGAAAAAAGAATTTTTTTCCCCTACTCTAATTATTAACCCAAATTAAGTTATAGTCATCTCCTTGTCACCGCTATGACACCTGATTGGATGGCCTGCTAAAGGCAGAAAATCCTATTGTTTCCAGGGGATGTGTTCGGAGCTCAGCGGCTAGCAGCTTCTCAGTCCGCCATGTTCCGGGAAACCCCCCCCTCCAGACTTTTTTAAAGGATGTCTCGAAAATGAAAACTAGCTCCAAGTCCTTTGATCCAATGAGAGCTATACTTAAGAAGTCTTTGGATCCGCCCTCAGGGTCGCGGTGGTCCCTGGAGACTCCCAAGAGAAAGCCCCCTAGCTACAGTGCTCCCTCCGGGTCCTCTGCCGGCCGCCTAGCAGTGCTCTGCAACCGCCTGAGGATCCGCCTTCCCAGGCGGAGGACAATGCCCGGCGCACCTGCCTTGCCCGCCGCCGCCTGGGAAGTCTGGAACAGCCCACCCGCTAGTCAATGCCACCTTTACTCTAATTCTTAACCCAAATTAAATTATAGTCACCTCTTTGGTGACTATAATTATTGACTGGCCTGCTAAAGGCAGAAAATCCTACCGTTTCCAGATGTGATCAGAGCACACGCTGCTAGCAGCTTCTCAGTCCGCCATCTTCTCCCCCAAATATATTGATTTTTAACTAAATTTTACCTCAGACTTTAAATGTAAGTTAATTCCACCTTTATGAGAACTATGTTGAAAACCTTTTTCATTTAACTTTGCCTGGTAAGAATGTAGCCTCAAAGTTACATTTCTAACCTTAAAGTTAATGTTTACCAAACTTCAAACACACACATAAACATAGTCTTCAATACACAAGGAGAAAAACTTTTGTTACGAAGACATGTCATTTTAAACATTTTAGATCTGTACTGTCTTAGTTGTTCAGGGGGTGCGTTGACCGGCGGTGGCTTCTTGCACAATTTCAGCTCCAGGAATTGTAGGTTGTGACCTCTGCAGGGATCTCTGCAAATTCTAGCTCCTCTGCCTTCAGAGCCGAGCTGGGGATGTCGGCCAGGGCGCCCAGTCATGGCAGGGAGCCCGTGGTCTCCAGGTGGTCCAGGATCTGCCCAGACTTCATAGCAGAAGGGCGGACGGGCCAGCTGTTCAAAAGGCAGGGGCCGAGGTGCCCCGGAGTGGCAGCCAGGATAGGCTGCAGCCCTGCCCGCCATCCCTGCTGCTCTGCTCCCGGTGGACAAGCAACGTGGAGGAAGCCCGTGCCCAATGCCCCATGCCACGTGGCGGCAAGCTGGCTCCTGCAGGAGGGTGGCAGGCGGAAACTAGAGTATGGTCCAGAGAGAAATGTTCCAGAAACAGAAAAACAGTCTCATGAAGAAAGGACAGAGGTTTTTGGAAACCTCTTCACAAGCAGAAAAGAAGGCCATTGTGGCTTTACTTATCTGATCTTCTTTGGTCTATTGCATATGTGTGGAGCCGAGATTCTCGTCCCTTTTCAGGCGCCATTATGTTGTTTTCTCTGGGCTGGCTTCACGGGGGGTAACAGATGACCAGAAACACACGGCTGAGCTGAGAACGCAGTTTAATCTTTATTTACGAGCGAGCAAACAGTCCAACACCTAATCACCGCACCATGTGCTCCTCCATCTTTCTCCTCCAGCAGCAGAGCAGAACCCAGGAAGTATGTAGGGTAGGGGGCAGGGAGAAGGGAGAAGCCCGAAACTAGCAAGGGCTAAACCAAATCTCTCAGAGGTGGGGGGGTGCGACCAAACCAATGTAACAGAAAGATCATGTAAATATACCACAACATCAAGCAATGTAACAGAAGTAGAACTATATCCCAGAAGCAAAACTAGAAGCCTACCAACACCTCGAGGTAGCCAGTATTTTCCTTGAGGGTCTCATCTGTTGTCTCCATAATTCTGATAGCCCTTACTCCATTGTTGTCTTCATTTATATGAAGACATTTATGTCTTCATTTATTATTAGGTTTATTATTGTTTGCATACTTTTCTTACTTATAGTTACTTCTGACTGATTCAGAGTTTCTTCTAGGCTCCTGTCTTGATTCATTGTGGTAGCAGTTTTATTTGCTCTTGATTTAGCCATTTTTTTTTATTGATGTGCTTTTTATTTTTCTGTTCTATTGTTCCTCAATTGTTGTGTTTTGAGTACAAATCACACTATATTAAAAACCTTTATGACAAGTGTTGTCACCCAACCTCAGAAGTTACAACAATAGTGACTTAAGCAAAGATTGATGTAGTTCAACCAATACCAGTTAGCCAAACAACAGCTCCAGTCCAAGAAAAAATAGCATCCAAATCCAAAGGAAAAAGAAAGAGAAAGGAAAAAAGGGAAAGCAAGAATAGACAATTATGCAAATCTACTGTCCACTCTAAATTCTAGGGATAGAAAGATTAGAAAGGGAAGTAGAGAAGACACACACACACACACACACACACACACACACACACACACGAGTCTGCTCTGAGTCAGATTTCATCCCCAAAATAATTCACAAACAAGTATCAGTGAATTCAGATATAAAAAGAAGGCAGAAGAAAAGAAGACAAGAACTAAAAAAAAAAAAAAAAAAAAAAAGAAAGAAATTTAAAGTGCAGTGAAAGGAGAGGTTTTTTGTTTCTTTGTTTTTGTTTCTGTTTTGGAATTAGCTAGGAGGAGGGAGAAAGGGAGAAAGGAGAGTGGAGGGAAGAGATAGAGAGAAATAAGTTTATTTTCACACTGGATAAGACACCCAGTAACCTAGCAATGGAGAAAACAACAACAGGTAATTTTGGTCAACCTGAAGAAGGAGGGACAAAAGGGACACACATATATAATAAAAGTAATAATAAAATAGAATAGAGTAAAAAAACCCTAACAGTTAGACTGCAGCTTTGACTGCTCCAAATTGGCTACAGGCAGCCTGAACAAAGACAGCTAACTGTAAGAAGTACCCCAAAAAAATAAGCAAAAAAAATCTTCCATGTAGTCTTTCCCAGGCAGGGGTGGGGTGAGGATCTGATTGGTCAGGTATTTTGTCACTCAATAGAGCTCCAGCCACTTAGAAAAAAAAGAGAAGGAAAACAAAAAGGAAAATCACCCCTGGTGAGCCAGGAATCTTGGTAAAGAAAATAGCTCAGCAGGAAGCCTGCAAGGAGTGGCTGTCCCACCCCTGGGGCTGGTTCTGGGGGGGGAGGGGGGTAGGGATGAGCTTCAGAAATAATAAAAAAATTTCCTTTCTCTTTCCCCTGCCTCTGTTTTCTAACCCAAGAGTGGTCTCCCCCTTAGGACCCCTTATTCATACCCTTATTCACATCACATCCTGCTGATGGCCCAGTATCCTACCCTATCCAGAGAATCCCTGGTCACAAGCTGTTGTTTGTTTGAGCTCATGCCAGCTGCTGCTTACAAGTCCCCATCTTGGCTCCACCTCCCATAAAGTGTGTTTGTTTTCTGTGGTTTTAAAATTATTTGTTATTTATTACTTTTTCCTTTAAGATTATCATCTGTCTTCTTCAGGAAAGGAACAGTTTGGCCCTTTGTGTCATTACCAAAGCAGAACGAAAGCCTTCAGCTGCGTACTGCTGCAATTTCTACCATAACAGTCAACCTAGCAATTAGAACCGTTTGTTACACTGACAGCAAAGAGAACCATTTTCAAACAACAAGGAAGATGAGCGGGAGCTTCAGGAGGCTAAAGCCTGCTCATTTTAAGAGAACTAACGCCACACAGCAGCTAATCCTGGCATAGCAGGCAGTTTTGGGGAATGAAAACTAAAAGGGCTGAAATAGTCATATTATTCTTGAACTTTGGAGGATATTCTGCTCTTGTGTTTTCTGACCAAGAATAAAGCTGGACTCCAATATTGCTATTGAGAAGAAGCAAAGGGTTTTCACTTAGCTTGGCTATAATTTAGTTCTTGTTTCAATAATAAAAAATAGAAAGGTGGACATTTATATTGCTAGATCTGGGTTTAAGACTATATTTCAGTTCTCATAGAATATCACACAATAGAGACTTTGCAGATAACCTTTTTTTCTTTACAATAAAGGTATCTAAAATATAACCTCAATATCTTAATCCCTTCCCACTTTTCTTTTTTGTTTTCATTTATTTTATGTTTAATTTATAGCATGGGAGATAAATGTTCCTTACAATGTTCTTTTTCCAGTCTTCATCTTTCTTACTGTTCTTGCTCTTTTTCAGAAGTACATATAACCTTATTTTACTACCAGTAGATTTAATTTTTAATTACGGAAATGACTAACTGCAAAATTCCAGAACCTCTCAGGTTCTCTTTGATATTTAACTGCTCCCTTTCTCTAATGAAGAAGAATACTACTTGCTTAAATAAAAAATAACATTGAGAATTAAGTGAAATAATGTAAAATGTTTCATCTTAACAGAGGCAGGTACTTCTTTATCTTTAGTTCAAAAACTGCTATTATAAAGCAATTGGATATGTAACCAGTTACACATAATTCTTAATACTGCATAGGCATCTTTTTAGATATGTTTGTGTAAAATACCTAAATGTGTTAACTTCCTAATACTATGATAAGTCAGACTGTACAACAGAAAACCCATGAATCCCATCTTTTTAGGGAGGGGAAGAGAGAGAAACTCTGGAATAAATGGCTTGCATAGAAGCTTGTTTCATATGTTTAAGTTACTGTTTTTCAAGAGCAGTTATTGCTAATGCAGGGGGAAAAAAAACTGTTGGAAGGCTTTTCTTCTGCTTTGTTTGAGGGAGGATGAAACTTTGTTTATTCCTTTCATTTGTTTTGCAACCGTGCAATCTGCTCCAGCACCAAGGCAGCTTCTGCCAGAGTCAGAGGTGAGGTCACGCTTGACTGAAGAAATCTAAGATCAATTTGTTGTCTCATACTTCAACATTAAATGCAGCTTGACATATAATTGTTAGTCTGTGCACTCTTTTCTTTTAGGAAGTGTTTCAGCACCTTGGAACAGGGAGTGTGGTTATCAGTGATCAACCAAGACGTGTACCCTAAACCAAGACTAACCAGAATTTTCAGGCTGAGAGAAAAAGAGAGCAGAAGATACAGGAGGGAGAACAGATAATGGAGGAAAGAAAAAAAAAAAAAAAAGACAAAAGCTAGAGCTTGTAGCAGTCAAAACACTGAATGACTTAAAAAGTACTCAGTGAAATCTAGAAAACTGATAAGATTTTAACAATATGTGTACATTTATACTTCTTTATCTATATAATCTATGTACATATCTATCTACATGTATGATTTTTTTGAACCATTGTCCTTACTTAAAGGACTTTCCTTCTATGAGTTCACAAATCCTTTTCTTTGGGTAAAATATGTCTAGCAACATTTAAGACTAGAGAATTAGAGATATTAGAATCCCCTTTTTAGGGGAGTCGGGCTGTAGCACAGCGGGTTAAGCGCAGGTGGCGCAAAGCACAAGGACCTGCATAAGGATCCCGGTTCGATCCCCGGCTCCCCACCTGCAGGGGAGTCGCTTCACAGGTGGTGAAGCAGGTCTGCTCTGTCTTCCCCTGCTCTCTCCATTTCTCTCTGTCCTATCCAACAACGACGACAACAACAATAATAACTACAACAATAAAAAAAACAAGGGCAACAAAAGGGAATAAATAAATAAAATAAATATTAAAAAAATTTAAAAAAAAAGAATCCCCTTTTTAGGATATTTGAAAGTTAAAAGTGAACTACTTGAGTGGATAGAGTCTACGTGGTGTGTGTGTGTGTGTGTGTGTGTGTGTGTGTGTGTGTGTGTGTGTGTGTGTGTATACATACTTGTTGGAGTAGGAAGTGAGTAGGAAAGCAGTTCATTGCATGGTTAAGAAAATTTTACATGCTCTTTGAATCAAGACATATATGTCTAGAAATTCTGCATTTGTATCCCACTGGATAGAAGAATGAAAAATCTGATTACAGAATTTCAGTTCTGAATCTCTACAAATTGAAAGCTAGTGATGCTGGTTTCAGATAACCTATATATTGGAGTATCCTCTCCATTATTCCGAGGAGAATGATAAAAGCAGTGTTTCCTACGGCTCATCTTGTTGGATCATGAGTATATGACACATTGTTTGGATCTACTTACTAAAGTAGTGGTTCCTTTCCTGAGATTGTAGTGTTCCAGAAAGGGCAGAGTTTGTTTATTAGGCAGGTGAGAGTATCTATCTCTGCCCCATCATTTACTACTCAGTAAACAAAAGCAATTTACTTGATCTCCAGGAACCTCAATTTTTCTCACTAGTGAAAGGAACATAGTTATAATTACATAGAAGGGTTTTGATGAGTTCAAATAAGATGGGGACCAGAACAATTACTTCCTATGATTCCCTACAGCATATAGGTCTGATGGCAACCCTGGGGTCAAGATGGAAAAATGAGGCCAGTGGCATCATAAAGGTGGCTTGTTTAAACAAATATTTGTACCCATTCGGTGTCCTGGATTCTTGGAGAACACTGACATCATTGTTTCATTTTGATATTCACTAAAGAATTTGAGGATGACACTCATGTTCCTCCACAGCTTCACTTTCTCCAATGAAACACCCAAAAATCCCTCAGCATTTCTTTGGAGATTTGACCTGCATAATGCTGAAAATCTTGATTATTCTTTGATTTAAGTATTTTCTTCTGCTATCTATATAAAAGCAAATAGCTATATTATTAATGAAAGATACAGTAATACAGCATCTTGGGAGAAAGTTTAATCAATTATTTTTTCATAAAAAATAGTCTTGGCTTACATTATGCTGTCATTTTTCTTTTTTAAATTTCACCAGTGGTTTTTGAAGATAGTACCAACTGCAGTGCATTAGTTGCCTGAGGGACCAGAGATTTTAGATCCAATCCTTGGTGTCACTGTAAGCCAGACCTAAGCAGTATTCTGAATACTCTCAAAAAAAAACAAAACAACACTCTTGAAGCTAGGCAGTGGCACACCTGGTTAAGCACACACATTACAGAGTGCGAGGACCCAGGTTCAAGCCTCTGATACCCACCTCTAAAGGGATAACTTCACATGTTGTAAAGCAGGGATACCAGTATATCTATTTTCCTATCTATCTTCTCCTCCCCTCTTAATTTCCCTCTGTCTCTATTTAATAATTTCTTAAATAAGTAAATGAAATGAAATAAAAAACATTCTAGCAACAACTGAGAATTATAAGCAATTGCTTAGTGAAATTATTATTGCCATTTTATGCACGTGGGATGGGGTTTAGGAAGACAGTGAGAGTTGTGGAATATGAGTCACACCATGGCCAAGGTTGTGACTACAAATTGCAAGTGCCTAGAACAAAAATATAACTGTTAGGTCTTCACAGATGTCAGAAACACAATTATGAGCTCTGAGTGTTAGAACCGAAATTACAGAAAAAAATATATAAACAAGAATGACAACAAAAGCAATATGGCTGCTGTCATACATTTTAAAATCAATATCTGACATGATTATTGAGCATCTAACAAAGATTTCATAGAAAGAGCAATTTAATTGTTTTAGGGATTTGACATTACAATAGAAAGATCAAAAGGAAAACAGATTTTTAAGAAACTGTAGCCATTATCACATTTTAGACTGAATGTAAGATTTATATTTGGGGAAAGATGTTGTATTTTAAAATGAAACTACTTCATTAGACCTGACCTATCACAACATGATTGACAATTGTAAGAGAAATGTAGCTCTGATTGTATGCCCAGCAGAGTTACAAGTGTGTGATACACATTACCTGGTTATCCTGCAAAAACCCTATGACACAGGTACAATTGCTATTGTCACATTACAGTAAAGGAAATGGGGATACAGAAGCTAAGTGATTTGAATGAGCCACTGAGAGAAACTGAGAGAAACGGTTCAAACTTGGGCAGAAGATTCCAGGCACTTTGGCCCCCAACATTTGGCCTATGCTGCTCCATGGTAGGGATCTTGAGTCATGAATAATCAAGGTAAGACTCTTGAGTCATGGATAATCAAGGCAATGGGTAATTATTAAATGACTTCCTATTTTTAGTTTTTTACAATAGATTTTTGAAGCATGGAAGAAAGAGATTCACAGGATTGTATAAGACATGCAAGGAAAGCAGCAGTTTGATAGTTTCAGTATGTTGAGAAATCATAGGAATATTTATTTCAAAAGGGTTCTCTTCTCTGCTATACATCTTCAAGGGAAGGAATGAGAAATAAGGTTCAGGGAGGATGAAAGTTGAAGCCAATAGCATACTTTGTAACTTACAGATTAGTATGCTCCAGGACCACAAGTATCTGTGAAATCACTATCCCGGTAAAATACTTTCATATTTATTTTAAGGAAAAATAAAGTAA
The DNA here is from genome assembly GCF_950295315.1 of Erinaceus europaeus. NCBI lineage: Eukaryota > Metazoa > Chordata > Mammalia > Eulipotyphla > Erinaceidae > Erinaceus > Erinaceus europaeus. The sequence goes on from NC_080176.1 coordinate 55,301,066, forward strand.
AGCAGTATGATTGAAAGAGAGGCTGAAAGAGATGGGACACCATTACACTGTTCTGTCACTTGTGAAACTCCTTCAACACCACCCATGATGCTCTTATGCTTGTGCTAGAACTTGAGTCTAGGGTCTCTCTCACAATAAAATGTATGCTATTCTGTCTGAGTTATCTGCTGGTGCCAGTATCACTCTCCTGTGAGAACGATCAGACCATTACTATAAGTATCTAATGATGACTGACTAACACATCAGTTCTTTGTGCCACCACTGCAAATATCTTACCCTCCCACTAATGACACACACATACATAAGCAAACACACACACACACACACACACACACACACACACACTTGCACTCACCCATCCATGCACTCATGCATTCATATGCTGACATCAGGCTTAAAACTACACATCTTGCTTATCAGTTTAGTTATAGACATTTACATATACTCACATACAGTTCCATACTAAGAATCACAGCTTATATTTATAAACAAAGAGCAAACCTCTCCACTTGTGGAACTATAAATTTATATTTATGTATACAGATTATAGGGTTTCCTCTTCCCTGACTATTCCCTGAAGCTAAGCCACATCTTTGAATTACTCAGGAGATATCAGTTCTCTCTTTGCAGGTATTATACTCTACTATTTTTTCATTTTATTTCTGTTGTACTGTGTAGATTTAAATTACCTTTATGGAAAAAACATTCTGCTTTCTCTTATTCATCATAACCTAGCATAAATCTTGTCACTATAACTGTTTTCTGAATGGAAATAAACTGCTGGTGCTGTAGTTACAAGTAGTAGCAAAGAAGGTATCCTAGGGAAAGAGATAGCACATATTACCTTGTTGATCAACTATTTTCTCTTTACCTCATATTTATTTCTAACTTGTACTAGAATTACCTCATATTTATTTCTAACTTGTACTAGAATGGCTGTGAGTCATTCATTCACTCACATAATAGTTCAAACTTATATGTGGTAGATAAAATGCTAAGTGCCCTGAGAGTAACATCTCTGGGAATCAGATTCTCTGTCTACAAGAAACATATCATTCTGGTGGGCTTTGGGACGGGATTCAGAGAAAATTTTTAAAAAGTGATTCAGAAAGTTCTATTCCAATCTCTAGTCACTGTTTCTGGTTTTGCCACCCTCAATACCTGGAATCTGGTCTTTCATCCTATCTTTGGTGACAGGAGAATTTCTACTACTGAAACCCAAGAAAACATTTCACTTATGTGAATATAAAATTATCTTAAAATTGCCACTAAATCTTGCCTTTTGTAATAACAGTTCAATAGTGGGCAGTTTCACACTGTAGATTTACAGACATGTTTCTAACTGTATATACCTACTCTCTTGCAAAGTATTCCAAGAAAAAACAATGCCAAAAGATAGATCAAAATGTCAAAGATACTGGAAAACACATGTAGCTTGCTTTTTTTTTAACCTTTGTATGGACTCAATTAAGCTCCTGGAACAAAGGAAAATTAATGCAATACAAAATAAAAATGCTGTTTTATAGGATGAAAAGCAACACGTGGATTAAATGAGCCACATTAAGTTATAGAAGAAAACAAGGATACATAGAGAAAATGCTTTAGCAATTTCAGCATATCTCCCACTGTCTTTAGTAACTGTAGGAGTGCTGGTGCTCACGTGGGTGGCCTCGCAACCTGAGGCAGCTGCTGGCTTTCCTGTCACTGGTTCTAGTGACCACACAATGCAGAGAGAAGCACCAGGGGAAACTCAGGTATGAACTTCCACTTTATTGGGTAAGCACAAGTTTTTATAGCAAGTAGAACAAAGGACATTTTTCATACATGTCAGTTATCACAGGGTTCTAAAGGTCAGAACCCTTATGGTGGGGAGGGATAGGAATGATGAGAATTGATGCGATACAAAAAGGTCAGAGAAATTAGTTTCCATGATGCAAGACATGTTAATTTAGGTGTTAAGAAAAAACATAGTGGTTAAATCAGCAGAGTGAGATAAAAACAGAGAAGGCCAGAGCTTGATGTAAATCGTAGATATTGAAGGACAAGGAAATAAGATATGAGGGTCTCACTACCAGGGTACTGGCAAGACTTGTGATGGAGTATGCTTATGTGTGTGATCAAAAGGTGGTGAACTTATAGTGAATGTAGTGAACTCTAAGTGAACTTACAAGCAGGCAGCCATTTGGTCTGCAGAAGGGGAATGAGTTAACTGTGAGAGGTTGCAGGCCTTTGTGAAGCTTTGAGAGACTAACAAGAGGAAACTGAGTCATGGAAGCTTTCCCTCTTAGCTCCATCCCTAGAAGGGAGAGACTAACTAGTGGGGTATCTTTCCAGACCTCCATCACAAGGATGGGAGAGTTCCTCTAAGCTCTACCATGCTTTCACATAATCCCACATAGGGGCAGTAACAGCTTCATTATTGACATTTATAGAGTTATTTTTTCCTATCTTCTTTGTCTCTGCAAGACTCTCTATCTACCTTAAGATGAGAATGAATTCAGTTTAAGACAAAGAAAGAAGATATATATGAGTGCCCTAAGTGTAAGAAAGACATGCTAGCTTATTCTCCCATTCTACCACCATGTTCTATACCTCTATATCTCACATCCAGTCTAGTTGCTATTGGTTCAACTTTAGGCAAACATCATATTGTAAGTTTAAGGAAGGTCACCCACTCAAGAAACATGGGAGAATGTGTACATAAAGGCACTCTGAAAGATAGACACCTACTAGGTTGATGCATAGCTACCATGGTGCCAGGTTTGACAAAGGGAAGAACTGGGTTAAAAAAAATACAATTCTCTGTGATTGTATGTACTATAGTTTGTTTAAAGGAGGTAGTAAGAGATCACTCTTCTCTGTTCCCCCAAGATCAACCTACTTTTCTTGAACAAAGACTTTCCCTTCATAACATACTCATTTTCATAACAAGAATTCTTTCTAAACTAAATTAGGCCTACTAGCTATCTTCAAAACAGAGTCCCAAATCTTCATCTGAACTATTTCAGCCTTTAGGTTCATGATTAGTCAACAATTTGTTTGGCTTTATAGATTAAGTCTTTTTTTCAGCCACCTGGTTCCAACCGGACCTCCCTGGGCATATGAACCCACCAACATGCCCTGGAGGCTTGCTTCCCCAGAGCCCAGCCCCACTAGGGAAAGAGACAGGCTGGGAGTATGGATAGACCTGCCAACTCCCATGTTCAGAAGGGAAGCAGTTACAGAAGCTAGACCTTCCACCTTCTGCACCCCATAATGGCCCTGGTCCATACTCCCAGAGGGATAAAGAACAGGGAAGCTATCAGGGGAGGGGATGGAATATAGAGTTCTAGTGGTGGGAATTGTGTGGAGTTGTACTGTATTATCCTATGTTAGTGTTTCCTTTTTATAAATAAAAATTAAAAGAAAAGAATTATTTCTTGAGATATTAATTCTAATGAATTCAAAGCACTAACTCTTTTATGTTTTATATATTATTATCAGTGCTTATCATATCCTTAGTGTATATTATTATGACACCGTGTGCACACACATGCATTTGCCTTGTGAATTAATGAAATAAAGATTTTTTATACTGATAATTTTCATGAAAAAATATGTAAATATCACAAAATTTCAGTGACTTTAACACTATTAATATTACCACTGTTTCACAGAAATGAAAACTACATCACAAAAGTTAAGTTAAACAATAATAACGTACCTAAAAGAGTTTGTGTTCAGTCTTTTAATAGCATACTTTATTCATTCTAACACATCAGTTGTTCTTTCATGCCATTGTATTACCTGATTTTCAAGATCCTAGTTCAAATATTTTTTTCCTTCATGGTGATTTTAGAAATGTATCAACCTATCTTCTATGTATCTAACCTAAATGTATCTAACCTACTTCTCTTCCTTGAAGTTTTCTATGATGATCAAAAGTAGCAAACAATATTCTGCGAAAGTGTTTTGTGCCATAAGTCATAGTGATTCTAGAATATACTCCTATATAATCATTTTTAAACCTTATTTAAAACATTCTGAAACTTTTGCTATGTAAAATACTTCTTCAAGAAAAGTCCATCATTTTCTAGTTAACACAATTTAGTTATTTCTTATTTATTTATTTATTGTTTATTATTGCATAGAAACAAAGAGAAATTGAGAGGTGAAGAAAAGAAGTCGAGGACAGAGGGGGGCAGGGCAGTGGCTCACCAGTTTAAGCCCACATAGTAAGAAGCACAAGGACTTGAGCAAGGATTCAGGTTGGAGTCTGTGATTTTCCACCTGCAGGGGGGTTGATTTACAAGTGGTGAAGCAGGTCTGCAGGTGTCTTTCTCTCCATCCCTCTGTCTTCCCCTACTCTCTCTATTTCTCCGTGTCCTATCCAACAATGATGACATCAATAACAACAACAAAAACTACAACAATAAAAAACAAGGGCAACAAAAGTGAAAATAACTGTATATTAAGAAATAAATAGTAAACAAATAAATAAAAATTTTAAAAGGTGAAGGAGAGAGACATCTGCACCACTGCTTTACCACTTGTGAAGCTTTTCCCCAGCAGGAGGGAACCAGAAGCTTGAATCCTTATGCACTTAACCAGGTGCACCACCACCTGGCCCACAATTAAGTATTTCATTTCACTAATATTATCAGTGTTTTTGAAATTTTGTTTGGAAGTTCCAATGGGAAGAAGGAGTGCAATCCCTGATCAACTGGTTTACCTCTGTTCAGGGAAGGCTACCCTCTTGGACTGAGAAGCTTTGGGATACAAAAACACTGATTGGTGTGGGAGGAAAGTGACACCTATTTGATGAGTCGGATCAGCTGAATCAATGCTGGTAATCAGTGGGGTAACAGATGTTGCAGTCAGATCACCCTGACATTCAAGAATCTTTGCAAAGCAGAAAATGTTCTTTACAGTTTCTCTTTGTTCCCACTTATCTTCTTATCTTCATATAACTTAGACACATAGTATCATGTAGTCAAATCCAGCTATGACATATATAACAAGTTAGATATAAGTCATTAGTTTTATTAGTGTCTTCTGTTATTTTTGAGATTACTGGTTATCAATTTCTCAAATGCTTAGAAAATTCCAAACTTTGACTCCTAGTATTCTGACAGATGTCATTTATGCCATGCTTTCAGGGCAGCTTAGGAAGCTTATTTTAACACATTTTAGTTCTAATTTTTCAGCTACTAATGCTTCACATTGAGTCAAATGTGAGCAGCATCCCACCAGTCATATTATCTTACATTATGAAATTGAGAATTGAATTAACAAGATAATCGAATAGTTATCTCCTAGACAAAAACAAAAGAAAATTTGTACCAGTGTTTTCTAAAGGACAAAAAAAGAATGACTTGCAATTGGTCAATAGTAGGTACTGAGAAAATAATTCATTCCAGGTAAGTGGTTGGACATATTCCTTTGGCAAACAGCACCTTCCCAGTCAATCCACTAGTCCTGTAGCTGTATATGCTATAATCCAGAAGATCTGATTTTTATTTACTAACTTTTATATGTCTCCACAGCACAGCAATGAAGTTAGCAATTACAGGTACGTATAAAATCACCCAAGAAGAGTTTTCCATTAACATAAGGTAACAGCTTTACATTTCATATATAGACTGGACCAAATTTAAGAACACTAGTCTTTGCAAATGTGGCTGCCACTAAGTGGTTACAGATAAAGTTCAGGGTTAAAGTTCATGTGACTGACTGTTTTGTATGAGTCCTCATGGGTTAGGTCCCTGTCCCCTCCCCCACCCCATACAAGCTGGGATAGCAGGTTTCTCTTTCTCTCTCTCTCCCCCTTTCCCTCTTCCTCTCCTCCATGCCCCCTCTCCCTCTCCCCTTCTCCCTCCCTCCCCATCTCTCTCTCTCTCTCTCTCTCTCTCTCTGCAATAAGTAGTAAGATATCTTTCACATTCTTTAAAAAATATTTTATTTAGGGAGAGAGAGAGAAAACTGTATACTCTAACAGGTGAGCCACATGTCAGCCCTGAAAACAGTTTTTGAAATTTTTTTTTACTAGGAGAATAATAATATATATATATATATATATATATATTGCTAATTTGCTTCCCCGAGTATATTTAAAACTATATATTATAAAATACATTGTTAAAATTATATATTTCATACATCTTAGAACATGGAATAATTGGGGCCCAGGTGGTGGTGCTCCTGACTGAGCACACATGTTACCAGGCACAAGGACCAAAGTCCAAGCCCCAGTCCCCATCTGCTGGGGCAAAACTTTGCAAGTGGTGAAGCAGGGCTGCAAGTGTTTCTCTGTCTCTCTTCCTCCCTATCTCCCCCTTCATCCTGACTTCTGGCTGTCTCTATCCAATAAATAGATAAAGATAGTAATTTTTTAAAAAAAGAACATAGAATAGTTATTTACCAATTTGTAAAATGTCCTTTGCATTGAAATTCTTCATCTTCCCCAGAACTTCTTTAGGATCATTTAATCCATTAGGTCAACCCCTGTCTTTGTTATGAGAGATGTAGTTAGGACTTGATAACATAGACTACTATGTTGATGATGACTACAGCATTCTTGTCAGTATCCTGAGAAACCAGATTCTATGGAAAGCAAGTGACTTTCACAATCTATATCCACCTGAGGTGACCACATATAAAGATTAAAAAAAAAACACTTTTTAATAATTCTAGAACTTGGCAAGAGTGACTTTCATGCACACACACTTTATGAGAAAAATTATTATTACAAGACATTTTCTATAAAATTATAGTATAGACTTAAAAAATCTTCATTTAAAAATAGAACAAAATCTTAAATAAAAATGTAATTATGACTAAGAAAAAAACACTAACATTTATCCAAAGGACAGTGAAACACTAATTTGAAGGTACATATGCATGTCTGTGTTCATAGCTTCATTATTCACAACAGTCAAGAAGTATAAGCAGCCTAAATGCCTATAAACAGATGATTGGCTAAAGAAATTATGGGAGGTTCACTCCATAAAATACTACTCTACAGTCAAAGATATGATACTGTATACTTTAGGACAAAACAAGTGGAACTGGAAGTGATTATGCATAACAAAATATAAGTAAAGAGATGATAGGAACTAACAGGTGGTTTCAGTCATATGTGGAATCTAGATATCTGCTTTACATAAGCTTATATAATAATAAAAAAAAAACAGAAGTAAGCACACTGTTTCTAACACCTGTGAGAACTATGGTGGTTATCTTTGAGAAATGGGCAGATGGGAGCGCTGACCTTTGTGGTGAGAGTAGTGTGGAACTATACACTGCAATCTTACAATCTTGTAATCCACTATTAATCTCAAGTAAAAAATGGAAATTTTGTGTGGTTAAAAGGTACTGAAGGAAAGAAAAAAAAAAAAACTTTAACCAAAACCAGAAGTTGGGGTTTGAGGAAAAAGATTGTGAGTATTTAACATTGCTAATGGATTTAATAAAAGTTAGATGATAAATAATGTAAAAGATTTACTTAATGTCATTTTAGTACTTCTTCATTCTGAAATCATTGCTAACATCTTCATAAGAAATTCTCTGGACTGATGACACCAGATAATTCCTAAAATTCTCCTGTTATTGTCATAAAGGAGATATACACACCCACACATAAATTTCTAAGAAAAAGATTCAGTTACAATCAGCTACCACTTAGAAATCATTATGATCATTGTTACATCACAGTATAACAAGAAGCAAGAACATAGACAGGAAACACAAAGGAAAATTTGGACTGGTTTTATGTATTCTGCTGAAGCAAAAAATTCTAATAATGAGCATAGGAGACATTAAAGTGGCATGACACATGTGTAAATAGGTACTTCATTTAAGAAGTGCCATATTTAAAAAGATTAATTTTATGACAAAATCAACTTGTCATAGAATAATTTCTTCAAAGTCAGCAGTTCCTATCTAGGTGTTATCTGTGGTAAGTTGCTTATATATTTTGCATTGTAGACCACTGCTTATAAAACACTTAGAGAAATTAGAAAGTAAAACCTCCCAGCAAAAGACTTTTTACATAACACAATTAAGTAATATATATGCAAATATCCACAGTTACACAGATTTTATGTAACAGTTGCTGTTTTTGTTTTTAATTAACTAATTTATTTATTTTGAAGGGTAACAAAGATTTTTTTTTAGGAATAAAGGAGAGGTAGAGAAGGGGAAAGAAAGAAAAAGAGAGAGAGAGAGACCTGCAGCACTGTTTCAGTGCTCATGAAGCTTCTCTCCTATTGTGATTTGAACTAAGGTTCTTACACATTGTAACGTGTGTTCTCTACCTGATGTACCCCTCCCTGCCTGACACCATGCTTGTTATTTTTTCTCTGGGGCTTTAACACTTGCATCACTTTTTTTCAGAGATAGATAGAGAGAGATCAAGAGAAGGAGAGAGAATCATGCTTGCATTAGTGCCATAATATTCTCAGTGTACTGGATACTGGTTCTTGTGCCTCGTAAAGCAGGTACCATTCAGGTGAGCTATTGGGCCACTTAAGATCCAATATATATGTTTATATTTCCCCCAATATTCTTTACTTCAGTGGTGGTGATATAGATTTTGTTGGTAGAGGTATGTTATTATTTAACTTAAGAAAAGGGGTTGGGAGTGGGGGCTGCTGCTCTGAGTAAAAGGATTCACAGCAAGGAGTTTGGAACTTGTTTAAACAATACAAGGTTTATTCGGGTGAAACAAGTAAAAGGCAAATAAGCACTTATCACCAAGGGTTAAGAGTATGCTAGATCCATAAAATATGAGTATAGTTATCAAAAGTTTCGTTCCATAAGATAAACGATTATCAGCTCTGGTAAAGGTTGCTCATGGTTATAGAGGGTTCTAAAAGTTTACCAGCTAGCAGAGTTATATGTGTTTGGTTGCCAGGAGAAGTAGCCATGGTGGGATATCTGGTGCACTTCCACCAAGATGCCTCTCACCAGGAGAAGAAACTACAGCCAAAGAGAGCTAGTTCTGGCTGGCTGTACTTTTCTTTGTACACCAGCACAGACTGGATCTGCCCACAGTCCCCCATGCACCTGTGCAGACCACTGCATACTCTGTTACCAAGGCTGACATCAGCACTGTGTCGGGACTTCCTTCCATGGTTGCTGGTATACTATGTCACCACAGAGGTAAGCCTATGTAAACAGTTTACCTTAAAGGACAGCAATGCTAGTTGCTTCTAACAAGAGAACACATCCGACTGTCTTTTGAGTGTGCTATCAATTAGTCACTGTTGTCACAGATGGAGTAGGACATATGCAAACTCTTAAATACAAAGCACATTAGGTATTTGAGGACATACATTAAATTAATACCAAAGTGACTGAGGAATTTTGGTGTTCACATTGATAATGAACACTGTGATAGATGAATGCTAGGGAAAATAATCAAAAATAGACTTTAAAATGATTTGTAAGGTTAATAGACTTGACACATTTGAAGACTGTATATTAATATTCCTCCAGATATGTTAGTAGGACACCAACTTCCAAGAAAACAGAATGGTATATGTTAAACTTGCTAACTAGACCATATGTTGCTTATTATATTTATCTGTTAGTTCTGCACAGAACTAGACTTCAGGAGTGCTGCTTCTATTGATGATAATGGCAGTGATAGTGGTAATATCATTGGGGACGATGGCACTGTGCTTTAGAAGCTCCATGGTCATTGCTAGTAGAAAAGAGAGAGTATGAAAAGATAAGAAAGGAAGAGTGACCTTGGAGAAGACTTACAAATAATCTTAAAGATCTGTAAAGCTGCATTTTGATACATTCAGTGGGTAGAATAATAATTCTACATTTCCAGACACACATAGGAGTCAAAATGAATATATTGAAAGGCAAAGATTCTCTCCCCCCAGCTGTGCAGGGATCATCAGACCATTATTGAGATGCTTATCCTCTGCAAATGGTTTGTGTTGAAATCATTTTTTAAGGCCATCATTTCTCTTAGAAAAACTTCATTACTAATTTGGCAATTGAATATTCCATAAGGTACTGAAAGGAGGTAGTGAATATAGAGTGTTTTGATTTAAAAAACATGTGCATACCCTGTTGTTCAATAATAATAGGGATGACTAACATCTACTTTAGGTTTTCAAATGCAATTTACGGTGATAAGATTTTTAGACAGGGGACGGATGAGCTGATGGATGATGTACATATAGTTGAAACTCAGGTAATGATTGTGACATGTTTTTCATTAGGTTATGATAATCTAAAAACAATCAAAGTAATATTTTTAAACTGTCACGGAGGAAAGCGAACTAATAAACTGCATTATAGCAAGTGCTCTTATTCTTCCATTGTGTAAGAATATAGCTATTGTTTGAGAGGTTCCCTGCCAAATGAAACTCAACCAGTGAAATGTTTTGTAGGGTCAGGGAAGGGTAATGTTTGCAAAATTTTAGAATTTGACACTGAATAGCCCATATATCATCTCTATTAAGAGCAATAATAGCATAAAAGCATAAGACAGTGAAGAATTTAACTCCTGATTTATCTGCTGACTTATTTCTATTTCTTCCCTAACTCAAAAGATACTTCAGCTCAGTTCTTCATAGATGTATCCTTTTTTTAAACTTTCCTTTTTTATATTTATTTAGTCCTTTTTTTTGCCCTTGTTGTAGTTATTAATGTTGTCATTGGACAGGACAGAAAGAAATGGAGAGAGATGGGGAAGACAGAGAGGGGGAGAGAAAGACAGACACCTGCAGACCTGCTTCACTGCTTGTGAAGCGACTCCCCTGAAGGTGGGGAGCCGGGGGCTCGAACCGGGATACTTACGCCAGGTCTTTGGGATTTGCACCATGTGCGCTTAACCGGTTGTGCTATCACCTGACTCCCTAAGATGTATTCTTTCAACATACTTAAATTCCCTTTGTAGATATTCTTTATACAACCAACATTAATCACTATATACTTATGTACTTATATTCCGTATGACTTTTGTTGTTTTTGTTACTGCTTCTCCCAAACATGTATATGAGAACCAAGGGTTCTCTTTCAGTCCTCCTGTCCTGGCAAGAGAAATATGCAGGAATGATTTGTGAATCTCTGCAGACAGTAAATATTGAAGATATGCAATGTATAATGCCTGGTCAGCATTGACTATTTGGAAAATTATCAAGCCCACATCTAAGAAATTTTTCTGTGTGATATGAGACCAATGAAAGAGGAAATTGGCCCAGATAGCTGCCATCCTAAATAGTAATTACATTGCTATAGGCAAGTATTCAAAAGCTATACCTAAGTTAAGGTACAAACGGTACACCTAAGTATACCTCAGGTCATGCTTGCTTATTCAGATGAGTTTTTATCTTATAGAGAACAATGAATTGAAATACCAGACTGAATCATGGTAAATAAGAAGGGGGAAGGCATGAAAAAGTTTATCATTTCATCAGAGGTCTAATAACGCTGCTTGCAACCAAGGTCAAGCTACCTGCTAGCATGGAAGGACTGGTCCACACTCTTGACTTTACAAGATCTAGACAGTAGACAGTTTGAACATTAGCATTACTGGAATCACACAATAAAATATTCCATAGAACTCTATGCTGATTTCCTGCAATGCTAAAATCTCTGGTTCTGAATTACCTTCTGCAAATACTATTTGTGGAATTTGGAGAGGGAAAACTGTTTTCCATATTTTTAAATTAATTTCCTTTAACTATATACCTGTGATAAAGGATACTGCCTTAGGAGAGTTAGATATCAAACAGTTCTTTTTCATGAAACAACTATCACTACAGTAATTTACAAATGTTAGTCAGCAATTAAAATGATAGTAGTCTGCATGTTTAGGAATCCAAGTTCAAATCCTTGATACCCACCGGTGGGGGGGGGGGGGTTGAGGTAGGTGGATGGGGGTGGGCTTCCCAAAGAGTTAAGCAGGGCTCAGGTGTCTCCCATTCTCTCTTTTTATCTTCCCTTCCCCTCTCAATTTCTCTCTGTCCAAACAAAAGAAAAATCAGAGACAGAAGCAGCAGCAGAAGAAGAAGGAGGAGGAGGAAGAGGAGGAGGACAAGGAAGAGAAGAAGAAGGAAGAGGAGGAGGAGAAGGAGAAAAAAAAAGCAACACTAACAGTGATGGATTTATCATGCAGACACCAAGCCTTAACAATAATCCTAATGACAATGACATTTTTGTTTTAAATGATAATAGTTTGACTACATTACTAAACTGGTAAGTTTAGGGGGTTAAGCTAGTAATTTGACCTCTTTTAGGGTATTGTTTTATTTAACACATAAATTCTGTGTTCAAGAGAGTCTTACAGTATTATCTGTGGTTACATATGTGAATTTTATTTATATTAAATTCTCATTATAATTGTGTTTAAAAGGTAGTCACTAAAATACTTCATTAAATATGTGAAACAAAACCTTGCTACTTCACACTTAGATTTTTCCAAGGATGTCCAGTAAATGCTTTAGTTTTCTAAACAAATATGAAGCTCAAGGACACATAGTCATAACCAATATCACTTCCACATACCCATACCTTAGACAAAATGAAAGCAGCTCTCACTCTTAAACCTATGAGATCAAAATAAAAAAGAAGACAAGGGTTCAATCTTCAAGGGTTCAATTCACCTCATGGCCTATGATAACATGCAAAGTCTATTTTCTATTTAATAAGATCTCATTTCCCAACAGATAAGCCTCCTGTATATTGAAATGTCCTCCACCCTCCCACCCCCCTCCCCCGCATAGGAATCCCAAACTTGAGAGCATTATTGTTATCTATCATTAGTGTGTGTTCTTTGGAAAGTCTTGACATTTTCATGCCTGCCTTTGCCCTTCTGTAAATTAATCTTGTAATACCCATTTTGAAAGAGTGATAGGGAGCTTTTGACATGTGTAACAAGGACTTTGAGATCCTCAGATGAAAGAAGCCTCGGATGTACAAAAGCATTATCCTTGTTGGATGTGCATTTTCTCCTATGGTCTAACTGAGGGGAAGGATTAGGAGAGATTAATTGTGCATATGATCTGCCTAATCGGTTAAGGAGAGCGCAGAATGCTCCTGACCTTCAAGTACACCAAATAAAAAATGCGCCAAGGCAGCTTCCTGAGTTCAGTTGATTGTTTTAGCAGAGGTTAAGGTCGGGGAGAAAAATGAGTGTTTGAGCTTTGAGACAATACAACTGAAAAGGAATTTTACAGCAAAGGCCTGGGAAATATGCATGCATACACTATGAGCAAATAATACAGAGAATTTGAGTTTCAAGGGAGATATTTTTAAACTCAATTTTATCTTGATGTCAGAATGCCCTGTGATATAAAAACTCTAGTAAGTCTGATTCCAACAACTCAAAACTGTGTTAGAAAAGACATCTATTTCATTTGCCCCAAGCCCTAGCTTTCCTCAATTATATTGGGTTATCAGAAAATTCATGACATATTTTTCCATAGAAAAACATACAAAAATATGTCATTTTTCTCACAACCTAATATATACACAAGATTTGTAACATAGGCTAAGTTGATATATATATATTTTATTGTTGTAGTTATTGATGTCATCCTTGTTGACTAGAACATAGAGAAATGGAGAGAAGAGGGGAAGACATAGAGCGGGAGAGAAAGATAGACACCTGCAGACCTGCTTCACCGCCTGTGAAGCGACTCCGCTGCAGGTGGGAAGCAGGGGGGGGGGGCTGGAACTGGGATCCCTATGCCAGTCCTTTCACTTAGCGCCACGTGCCACGTGCGCTACCACCACGTGCGCTACCATCTGACTCCCAGGCTAAGTTCCCTTTGTCAACTGAGAGGGAAGTATTATACCATAGAAATTTTTTTTTTCTTTCAGAGAAATGTGTAAGTATTGCCTGAGAAGTAAAGAAAGTCAGAAATTGTTCATCTATTAATCTCAAGGATTTATTTTTTTTAATTGCTTCATAGGTCTTGTTCTTCATCTTTATAATCTCTTCCTTAGGCTATCAAGCAGTCATAAAGAGGAAAGTAAAATGGATTCTTTGGCTAGGGAGTATTGCAAATCTAAGTGTTTCTACTCCCATCTAGTCATCTCACTGTTTTGTAACTTTCAGTTGTGAAGCTTCCATTTAGCCACAAATGTAGTTTTAAATTAAATTATGTTAGTACAAGTCAACAGGACTTTAGCTTAGAAATATTAGTTAAGGCCTCTAGGTCCCAACTCACACTTGCCACTTTCCGCCAAATCGTTTGCACCTTAAAATATATTTTAGACGTAGTTCAGGGAGGTGATTCAGTGGTAGAATTCATGTTTTGTCTCCATGAGGGAGTGTATTTGACTTCTTGAACTCTTGAGCTCTATATGTTGTAAAAGTCTTGAGTTCTATATGTTGTAAAAGTTATTCACTTACTTCTCACTATTGCATTTTTATTTGTGTCATACACCTTCATTAAGTGTTAGCATGTTTATTAGCATAAAGGCAGAATTATTATTCTAGGAATGGCTTAGTTCTCACTGTTATTTCCCTATCCAGAGAATTTTAACATTTTATTTATTTTAATAGTATTTATTTATTTATTACTGGGTAGAGACACAGAGGAATTGAGAAGGGGAGGGGGAGATAGAGAGGAAGAGAGACAGAGAGAACCCTGTAGCCCTACTTCACCACTCATGAAGCTTTCCCCCTGCAGGTGAGAACCAGGTGCTTGAAATGGGTCCTTGTGAGCTATAATGTGTGTCTGTAACCAGGTGTGCCACCACCTGGCCCCCAGATTTTAACATTTTATATCTACCATCATCTCTACCTCTACTCACAACAAAAAGTTGTGTTTGTTTTGGCAAAACTACACATTACCTTCCTCCTGTTTAAGTATACAAACCTGAAACAGTGTGGAGATGAGATTGCCCCTTCCCCCAGAATGACCTATGCTTAACCTCTGCAGTATCCTTATATCCAGTGTAAGTTAATTGTCATGATCTTGCAGCCTGAAAGTCTGTGCCCACAGTCCCACAATTCATGTTTTATTGATCTGTGTTAAGTGTTGCCCTCTCCCCACTGTCTTCATTAGAATGCAAATTATACTGAAACAAATATCACAGTAAGTAAGTATGAAAGCAATTATCAGATCAATTTCCTTTTTATAAGATAAAACAGGCATAAGGATGTGCTTAGTGCCTAGGCCAGGAGTCAGACACTAAGCTGAGGACAGGGGTTTAAAAGGAAGGTTTACTTTACTGCATTGTCAGATCAATGGTAATAAACAAGTTAGCATAGTATTCCTAAGCCACTCTGTCTGCCACTAAGGTCTTGTTTTTTTACATCTCTGGGCACCCATGGCCTTATTTCACTCTCTAATGTTACAGATCCATTTCAGAGTCCAATGAATAAGTGTCACATTCTTTGCTTTCTGGTTACGGAACTAGCTCCAGTGTCCTCTGAAGATACAGCATTTAGCTTCCAGCATTTATAAGAATGAAGTATGTATTAATGAATATTAAATAATAAGACAAATTGGCAAGTGCTGGGCCGTTTTGATTCATGAAAGCTATAACATTTTATATACACATGTATATGTTTGTATTTTAAGGTACATGAATCATAATGCATAAGAATGCTAGTAATTTATTTCGATTCTTAATATTTACTGATGTACAAGACTAATAAATTTTAGCACATGCACTTGTAAATTTTTAATATATGTTTGTGCTGAGGGCGAGTAAAGTGAGTAAATATTGGAAATAAAAAAAAAGCAAAATGATAAACGCTACTCTTTATACACACTAACTGAAGTTTTCCTTCTAAATATAATAACCATGCAGTATCAAAGTCAATTTTTAAACTTTCCTTACATTTATGTTTTGTTTTATTTTTTTCCTGTAGACTCACAGAAACAGTGAGTTTTCCAATAAAGTGAAAAAGACATAGATGTAAATTAATCAAAACCTTGAAATTGTTGGAACAATTCTAAAAATTTTCAGTGTGCTTCATGTTAGAAGGAATAGAGGACAAATCATTCAAGTGGTCATAATCCCAGTGTTCTACTTTTGTTTCCTCTAACATTTCCTGATTATTTTTCAAGGGGTGCTCTCCCAAACCCAAGTCTTAGAAAAAGAATGAAGATGATATTGTCACTGTCTATATTTCTGTCTCCCTCACTAGCTTCCCCTCCTCTCTCAATTTCTCTCTGTTCTGTCAAAAGGAAAAAAAAAAGGAAAAAATAGTTTCCAGGATCAGTAGATACTTAGTGCTAACACCAGCCCTAGCAATAGCCCTGGTGGCAAGAAGGAAGGGGAGGTAGAGGAAGAGGAGAAAGAGGAGGAGAAGGAGGAGGTGGAGGAGGAGGGGAAGGAGGAGGAGACAGGGGGAGGGGGAGAAGGAAAAGATGATAATGAAGAAGAAGAAGGAGGAGGAGGAGTAAAATGGGGAAGGAAGTATGAGGAGTTATAACCAGTGAAGAACAGATGGACCAAGAGCATTTGAGTTTTATTAAGGAAATATATTATTATATTTATTTATATAAATAAATGACAGGACATTGAGTAGACTTTTAATTCAACTATGTTAGGATTATGAGTCTGAAAGAGTGGTCCCTTAGAAGGAGAAGAATACATGGTTCAGGATTTAAGACGCTTTACTAAAGCAGTGGTATAACAAATTAATACTGGACCCCAACTCTTTATAGTAAATAGAATCCGTGAAGCCTGACCCTGTAGCTAAATTTAATGTCATAAGACTTAACTACAGTATTTGCAAATGGAGTCTTAGGTTTCACAATCAAAATTAGATATATTTAATACTTTGAATGAAAACATTTAATACTTTGGAGTGAAACAACCAAGTAAATGGTAAAGATTTACTTGGAGGGAGCCAGGCAGTAGCACAGTGGGTTAAGCGCACATGGCGCAAAGAGCAAGGACTAGCGTAAGGATCCCAGTTTGAGCCCCCAGCTCCCCACCTGCGGGGGGGGGGATCCTCTTCATAAGCGGTAAAGTAGGTCTGCAGAAGTCTATCTCTCTCTCCCCCTCTCTGTCTTCACCTCCTCTTTCAGTTTCTCTCTGTTCTATCCAACAACAACAGCTATAACAACAATTACAATAAAAAACAACAAAGGCAACAAATATGGGGGAAATGGTCTCCAGGAGTAGTGGATTCATGATACAGACACCAAGATCCAGCAATAACCCTGGAGGCCAAAAAAAAAAAAAAAAGATTTAGTAGGAGCTATGCACTTTGGGGACTCGGTGCTATTCTTTTGTATTATTGATATTAATAATTAATTAATTAATTAATGAAAGAGATAAAAAGAACAGCAGAGCATCACTATATTGTATGCATTACTGAAGATTGAGCTCAGGACCTTAAACTTGAGTGTCTAATGCTTAATCTACTCCTCCATGTGGAGTTCTCATCTCCCTATGATAAATTGGGGGTGAGGGTGCTTTTGCAGTCTTATTCTTTATAGCTCTGCCCAATAGCAGGGGATCCGTCACATTTTGGCGCTCCATAAATTATGTACTAAAAGATTACTAAAAATAACTTCTTATTTGTCTGTTGTGATTCAAGCAAGCCCCTTGCCTCTCTGACATACATGATTTAATGTCATCATTCCTGTACTAGTATCATTACATTTTCTCTTTTTCTTTTCAGAGGTTAAGGTAAGTAATTAAGTGAGAGGTGAACTTAGGTACCATATTTACTAGATCGCTTCTTTGGTTTGTGGAGTATTTATATGAAGGGCTCTAGAAATAGTAATAGATAATATAATAAAAATAAAATTCAACTATATTACTTCATATCAGAAAACCCCAGGTAGTATTTATAATTAAATTCATAGGGGTATATCTGGCATACTTAAGGCAATATACACTAACTTGTTAAATAATTCATAGCTTATTGTGTGCTTATTATATGCCAAATGCTTTACAAAACATAGGAAATAAAGCACTGAACATTCAGAAATGACGCCTACCCTCATGCTAGCTACAATGATAAAAACAACACTAAGGGGGCAGGCTGGTGGAGCATCTGGTTAAGTGCACACATTACCATGCACAAGGACTCAGGCTCAAGATCCCGGTTACTTGCATGAGGGAAGCTTTATGAGCAATGAAATAAGTGCAGTGGGTACATCACTGTCTCTCTCCCTCTTATCTTCCTGCCCCTCTGAATTTCTCTCTGTCCTGTAAAAGAAAAATCAATGGCTTTTAGGAGTAATGGATTTGATGTGTAGGCACCAAGACCCAGCAATAATCATGGTGGCAATTAAAAAATTAAAAAAGGACATTAACAAAATTCAGATAATACTCTAGGTTACAAAATACTTTCACTTACACAGTTATCTGAAGTTCTAATGACAACCACTTACAAGACTATTATCATTACCATTTTATATGTATTAACTTGACTGACTGGAAGCTAAAAGTATATTCACAGAATTCACTAGTATCAAGATTTTTTCTGGGGCTGGGCGGGTTAAGCGCACATGGCGTGAAGCTCAAGGACCAGCGTGAGGATCCCAGTTCAAACTTCCTGCTCCCCAGCTGCAGCAGGATCACTTCGCCTTTGCCGGCAGTGAAGAAGGTCTACAGGTGTCTATCTTTCTCTCTACTTCTCTGTCTTCCCCTCCTCTCTCAATTTCTCTCTGTCCTATCCAACAACAACAACAATAAACAACCTCCAGGAGCTGTGGATTCCTAGTCCCAGAGATAACCCTGTAGTCAAAAAAAGAAAAAAAAATTTCAAAGCTCAACATGATTATCATCAAGTCAGTAATTCTTCTTCTTCCTGTATCAAACCTATAACATTCTTGATTAGGAGGAAAGAAAATGCTCTGTGAAATAGTTCACATGTATAATGTTCTGCTTTGCCACTTGTGTGCCCAAGGTTTGAGCCAGGCTCCCATTGCCTTGAAGGAAGTTTTGGTGCTGTTGTCTCTCTCTATATATCCCTCCCTTCTTCTCTCTCTCTCTGTTTACACCCTAAAAATGAAAAAAAAAAGAAAGAAAGAAAAGTAAACCAGATTTAATTATTGTTTTGTATAAGAATCTACTTAACTCCCTTGTATAGGTTTATTTTGAATAATTAATTGACATTGTGTTTATTTATATCCCTGAATAATAAAAATCAAGTATTCTATAAGATTTATGGAGGATGAGTATTTTATGGATGTTTAAAATGATCAAACTCTGTACTAATTTCTACATTTTTGCTTTAATCACATTGTATAGGCAAACACAATTTAAGAAAGGGCATATTTTTTGTACATAAATATATAAGCTTCCTAGTTAATTCATTTTAAAATGTGAAATGTCATCTATTTTATTTAAAATATTAATTATATTAATCAGAATGTATTCATATATGTATACATATGCTTATATATTTGTGCAAGTAGATGATTATAAATCTGTACCAACATATTCTCATCATCTTGAAATACAGACTAGAGTCCATAGTTCTTGTAAACCTCATAGAAATACCTTTTGCAGACTGGAATCCCCTAGAGTTTGACAAACAGTAGCTATGTAGTGATCTTCAATTTGAACATACGACTTGGCATTGCTTACAGTGACCTTGTGTTAGCTCTTAACCAGTTTTGCCTTGCCAGCCAGCCAGCCATTTTTGACTCCACTGTGGTCATCAGGATCTAATGCCTTCTTAATGATAACCTGCCCTGTTAATGGCTTCACCTCAGGAGACAGCTTCACATCTTGGCTGAACACACAACCTCCCTTAGCGACAAAGATTAATCAGAAGCCTGTGGCTAATCATAGTCTGTCCAACTCATTCCCATTTTAGAGCCTGATGACTAGAACAGGTGATAAGCATTATTACTAAGTCATAGACTTGGGATCATCCTCAAAAGGGCATTTAGTCCATCCCCCTCCTCCCAGACTGAATGCATATTAGCCATCCAATAACTGACCATTCACTTATAGCTGATGATAAAAAATATGTCTCTGCATTTTGGCTAGTAATGTCTGCTGTCTTTTTGTCAGAATTCAGAAGAAAAAGCAAAAACAAGGTAATAAAAATTTAATAGTAGTGATACCTGGGTAAGATTTTTTTTCCTTTTTTCATGCATCATGATAGCCAAATGGGTATCAGACTGCAGAAGGCTTATGCCTAAATATCAGTTCTCCAGGAAAATAATTATGAGTCTTGAAAGCTTTAAGGAAGGATGTATCATAAATAGTTTCCCCTCAATTTACTGATAGCTAAGTAAGGTAGAAGAAAAGCCGCAG